>NW_017806230.1:21986-29566 GCF_001891065.2 Hippocampus comes
CCATTCTCCTCAGTGATCTCGTTTGGTTGGAGAAAGACAGACATCTCAGCCCGTGCATACTGAAGTCCTGACTAAAGACTCGACTAATTTGTGACGAGCATTTCCAGTGCTGTGTGGCGTGAAGGCCGGCACCGGGGGACAAGCGCACACAATTTATGATGAGGGAGAGAAAGCCGCCAGTAGATTAGCCTGTGGAAAACCACTGTGCAAATATCCATGCTTGCTTCATTCCCTCTCTTTTTTCGTTTGTTGACATTTTGGAAATATCGGTACAATTCCCCATCGACGGCAGCGCTCATTCTAGCGTGGCGCTGTTGCTTGATCACTGTCTGTCTGCTCAGCGTGTGACAAAAGCAGAGCGCGATGAGTGTTGAAGACGCTTTTTCTCTTTGAAGGGCTTTCCACAAAGCAGCGAGCGGTTTTGAAGCCTTGAGCGGCTCATTGTGATCAGCCCTCGTCTGACTCGTTCGCTTGCATCACTCGGCCTGTTGTTCTCTTTTCGTGCTTCGGAGCGAGAGCGTTCATTTTGGCCGCCCGTGTGTGTTTGTTCCAGCTGCAGCCGGAGCAGCTGGACTGCGGCGCGGCTCACCTGCAGCACCCCCTGGCCCTGCGGAGGCCCCTCAGGGCGCTTCCTTTGTTCCAATACAATGGCCTGAGCTCCGTGGCCGTGGACGACGTGCTCAACCACACCGCGCTTTTTCTGGGAACCTCCAACGGACGACTTCGAAAGGTAAGACGCACGTACGCGAGCGCGTGGGTGCCCGGTCTCCAAAGCTCACGTGGTCCATTGAAGCGGGGCTCAGCCGCCTTTTGGAAAGCAAGAGCTACTTCTCGGCGAGCCATTCATGCGAAGGACGACCGCTTTGACACACGCTTCGGAAATAAATGAAAAATCAACAAATTCTGGCACCTTGACTGGGATGTTCTTGCGAACAATTTGTTGAGATTCATCCATGTGAAGGCAATGATCCTCGCAATCATGATGCCCCTTCATTGAAAAGGGTTGGAAGCATATCAAGATGCAGTTCATTATTGTGAGAAGTGTTTACACTTTGGAATGACATCCCTCGGAAATCACAATGTCCTGTGCCCGGTGAGCTATTTTCAGAACGGGTCTGCGGGTGGCTCACCCGGTTTTTGGGCGCGATGTGATGCCCACCCAAGCCCAAAGAGCTGCCAATGTCATGCCAATAGGAATAATAGGAAGAAATTTGATTGCCATCATGTCATGCGTCTCAGTGCCACATGAATGGCTTAACAGCGGCGGCAGAAGTCTCGCCACCGGCGGCCATCTTACGTAGCCGCTCGCTGGGCCCGCCCACTTTGAATACGTTGATCTTCCGTGGCATTTTCACTTGATTTTCGTTCTCTGCGGCAAAATTCACAATTTGGCAAACCTATGGCCTCGGGGCCATTTGCGGCCCGCCATCCATTTTTCAGTGGCCCGCAACATGACCAAAAACAAAAACTAAAAATGCCTTTTGACATGGGCCACAAGGTTAGTGAAAAGAGGTGATGGTGCGCAGAGTGAGAAGGGAGGATGGAGTGGAGAACCTTGCGCTCTATTCGAAGATGCAAAGAAATGATTAAAAGAATAAAACCATTTACCTTCGAAACCCTGAATTGAATAAAGACAATTCAAGTAAGTTTGCCCTCCACCCCCGGTGTATGGCACGCAATTTTACCGGTAAGTCTGGGAGATGCGCATACGTTCACATTTCATTGGTATGAATGCGATTTTAAATTGCTTTTATGAGGTGTAGCTCCAAGTGCAGATAAAATATTTGTCAGCATTTCATCAACGGTGAAATGAAAGCAAGGCCCATGGGGACCAAATTCGCTGCCAAATGTGAACCGAACCTCTGTCACACAGTAACACTTCACGATACTGAGGTAACGTGCGCCGAATGGTCCATCCAAACAGTGAAGTTCATTCTCCTAGAGTCAAACACGCACCCATAACTGTGTTTGAAGTGGAAACAAAATAACAAAAGTTGTCAGGAACAGTGGCGACGTAACATGGCCGCCCACTGGCTTCGAGAGATCGTTCACTCACATATATGTCCGTGATCAGTGCCCTGTCACCCCTCCCCCGAGCATCCTCTCTCCCCCAATGAACTCCCCCCCGTGCCTCAGTCAGTTATGAGGCATCCTGCCCCTTGATGTGGTCCCACTAACTGTTGCCTTCCAGCCTGACACACCAGCCGAAACATGTTAACAAGGTGGCTTGGCCACGTCTGAAGTGCTCGGGCTTTGTTGCGACCGCCTCCGACGCCCGCAGCTGGCGGAGAAAAAAAAAAAAAAAAAAGTTCCCGTCCAATTAACAGCATTCCTGAATTCTGTCCCAAGCACATTCTTGGTCACCCCCGACCGGGCTGGCTCCACCTGCGAGCGCCACGGGCGGCGGCTCCTCGACCGCGGAGGGGAAAACCGACACGAGCGCGCTCCTGCCCGCTCGGTGCTTCCTGACCTTTTGTATTCAAAGCCACTCACCACTTTTGCAACATGAACAACAATCCCTCTGCCGGCGGTTTCTTTCCCAGAATGACGGCTCTGCTCGAGCCGCGCGTGGGAGTAAAGGAGCACGCCGATTGCGTCAGATGCGCAAGGGGCCATTCGGGGATGAGAGGTGGAGGGGCGCTTGGGGGGGTGCCGAGCCGCCGGCCCGCCAACATCCAGTCATTGCTTGATCCTTGATCATTAAGGCTGCTTGATGACACTTTGCATCATTTGCGCAATTGTCATTGTTCACCAAATGCTCGCTTCCCATCGCTTACTGACCCTCTGTACTCAAATTACTGGTTGTGTTTATCTCTTAGTGGCTTGTTTGTACACTGGATTTTAGGCACACCGTATTAAGAGGAGCAATATCAATGAACGGATGATGCATTTTAAAATCAATCAATCAATAAATTATATCAGATGCAGCGGGTTAAACGGCGCATTATGTTTGCGAGGCTTTGTATGCGAAATAGCTTTTGAAAATGACTTGTACTGCTTCTGTTTGCCGTGCGACGACATGGGGTTTGCTCTGAAGGGAGGAGGAGATCCCTTGACAGATGACAAAAAAAAATAAATTTTTTGAAAGTCGCTCGTCCATCTGGTGACCTGTGGTTGTTAGCCGCTGATGCTAACATGCTACCTGGGTTGACGGTTCAACCCTTTTTTGCTCAGCGGCTCCTGCGAGTTGGCTGCTTCGGTGAGCTGGCGCCGGTCCAGCCCCACGTAATTGCAACACTGCCGCCAGAAAATGTTGGCTCTCACCTGCTCGTGGGGCTACGTTTCCCATGAGTCTTACATACACATCAGGAGGCCATTCCCGTTCTGCTTTGGCGAAAACAGACACCTCCTGATTACATTCGGAAGAGAACAACAACGCGAGTGCTGGAGGAAAGAATGGGAATTAACGAGGACAAGCTGAGAAGCCCACATCATCCACACAAAGGGTGCACTGACAGTATGTGTGTGTGTGTGTGTGTGTGTGTGTGTGTGTTGTATATATGTATATATATATATATATATATATATATACTTTGAGCAGTACCACTCTGTTGGATGCTTCCTCTTGCATTTTTTTTTTTCATGGGTGAGAATTTTGGTCCGAGTTTTTTCCACGGCAAGTGTGCTTAAATGTGACGCCGCCCCCAAAAATGCAGGCTCGTGATGTCAAAAATGTCTTGGGAAGACAAAAAAAAAAAAAAAAAAAAACATGGCTCACGGGGACTTGAGACAAGGGCGCCCGATTGGCCTGCACTAAAAATAGCTGTTCACACTTCCGTGCATCTATCTTGATTTATATGGCGCTTTCACAACAGCTGCATCTTGAATAAAGGGCTTTACAAAACAATAATACAGTAGAGCACTTAACAAAATACATTGACAGGAATAGAATTGTAACATTTATAGTGAGGGATGATACGTTGTGATTTCCTCGGCATGTCGGAGAAGTGACCTTTTGGAAATTATAAGAGTGCTTTACATGGCAAAAAAAAAAACAGACCAACAAATAAGGCATAGAACAAATTCCAAAATTAAGACAATCATAATATTAAAACGTGTGATCATGAAACAATGATAGAGTTCAAGCGTTGCCTCTTGACACGGATTCGTTTCCGAGCTGATTGACTCCTTAAATTCTTGTGAGAAATCAACAACATATCAATAGTGACATGTCACTGAAGGTCATATGAGCACATTTCACAAGCGTGTATCAAAGTGGTTGTCCTTCGCATGAATCAGTCGCTGTCACCTTCCGAAAGGTCGCCGACCCCTGCTCGAGCCCGACCTCCGATGACTGAATGAACGAGCGAAGGGGTGCGCCTCGCTAACATTTGCCACCGCGGTGTCGCTCCGTCGTGGTCTGCGAGTGCGGGCGCGTGCGCGGCTGCCCCGAGGACAGCGAGTGGCGGGCTGTTGCCGAGCTTAATGGAGCTGTTAGCGGGCGTAATGCGATTGTGGCTGCGACGAAAAACAGGGCGGGGGGACCCGCGCTGGCGCAGATTAAGTTACGATGGCTCTTTGGTTGCGTTTGGAGAGCGCTCGTGATCAAGTCATTTGGAATTACAGGCCCTTTTTTTTAGTTTTTTTTTTTTTTTTTTTTTCAAATCAAAGAACGGTCCCCCGTCACAGCTGATTTCCACTTTGGTCTGCTTTTAAACATGCTCTGTCTGCTAACCTAATCTTACCGACATACTGCGACTAACCTACTAATACCCCCCCCGCCCCCCTCGCCCCACACACACACAGTTTGATCGTGACCACAGTGATTCATTTTGTAAACAAGCAGACTTTATCTTGGCCCACCACCACCCGTCCCTCTTCTGCTCTTCATGGAAACCATCTGAACATTCACGGGGGCACGTAGGGAATGCAAAACTTTGCCAGGGAACACCAAGTTGTTGTTTTTTTTTTCACTTTAGGGGCTCTGTAGACGCACAATGGGACCTTCTTCTTTTTCTTGTCCCTTCTTGTATAGAGCCCAGCTGTGGCCACCACAGAGAGGCACCATACAGCAGTGGTCCCCAAACTTTTTTGTGTCACTAACCAATTGAGACAAATGCACGCTGTAAACTACTAAGAAAGGGACTAATCAGGAATACTAAAATACGCCTCATCATGTCAACATCATCATTTTGAAGTGGCATGGCAGGTTGATTGGGCACTCTTAATTGTCCCTAGGTGTGAGTGTGAGCGCGGATGGTTGTTCGCCTGTGGGTGCCCTGCGATTGGCTGGCAACCGGTTGAGGGTGTCCCCCGCCTGCTGCCCGAAGATGGCTGGGATAGGCTCCAGCACCCCCCGCGACCCTTGTGAGGATAAAGCGGATCGGAAAATGGATGGATGATGCTATATAGAGGGCTCCATCCTTTTAGCAATTACCCACAATGCACTACTGGCGGCCATATTGGAGGGCTGCCCTCTATACGGCATTAGCATCATTGCTACTTGCAAACGTGCTGATCAAAAGATGTGTCTGCCGGCTAGTTCTGAGAGACTAAACTGATCATGTATACGCGGGCAGACTGTGCAAACAAGCTTTCTACTTGATCGCTGAGGTGCTACTTGTTGAAATGATTCAACGAGCCGGAAGCCGTCGCGCGCACGAGGGCGTCCTCCGCGTGGTCGCCAGGGGAGGAGCTTCTCTTGTCCAAATGGCTTCGTCTTCGGATGTGGTGGCCGCCCGTCGGCCGCGTGTTTAGCTAGCTGGTCGTTTGGTCAAGTTGTGACGATTACTTTCAGTTTTGGGCTTTTTTTTTCATTTCTTGGCTTTCATTCTGTTGATTTCAACTTGCGAAGCCACCGTCGGAGGGGGACTCCGATGCGCGAGAGTCGCGCGCATTTCCACGTCACGTCTGATGGAGTCAATTTGCTCTCAGCTCGCCGCTGGTCACGTAATATTCCGAATCTCGATCATAGAATCACCCAGCCTTATTTCTATTGGCCTTTGGAGGGTAATCGACGGGCTGGGTGGTGTGTTTGACTGACGTCCAGCAAACAAACAAACAAACAAACACAAAAGATCTCCGTGCGGCCCAGTACCGGTCTGCGGACACAAAATAGTTCATTGCGGCCACAGTCCAGTCATTTTCATTTAATAATTCTGTATATCACAAGCTTGAAATACATATTGGTGGTTTTGCTGTCTTTGTGATGAACGAACTTGAGCGTTGATTTGATATCCAGCTTGAGGGTCGTCTACGCTGCCCTCATATGTAAGACAATTCATTCTTTGTACAAACAAAAAACATTTGGAAGTTGAGATAAAGCCACTCCTCCCAATTTCAATGTCCATCCGACTGGGTTTTACATTCACTGGGTGAATGTTTTTGTATGTTTGTGTCACTCATCACATAACTATTCATACATTGTCTTTCAAGAAGAAAACCGGTGGGGTGTCGTGTCTGTTTGAGGGGCTTCCGATTCAAATGTTAGAAGGCTGTTAAATTGGATCGCCTGAATTGGGCGACTTTGGATGAAATTGCCACCGTTGAGGTTCAACTTGAATATCATGGCTTTTGTCCTACTCGTGTGGCACGTCGCCCAATGAAAACGTCGGAACTTCTGGCAGGTCTTAACAGGGCGGATATACGACTTTTCTTCGCAAAATGCATCGACCAAAGGAAGACACTTGCACCAAGCGCCAGGTCTTCCGTTTTGTAACGCCACGACACTTGTGTTTCGCAGGTGACTCTCACTCCAAACATGACGTCGGCCAGTCAGCGGACCCTGAAGCTGCCGGCCAGCGAACCCGTCCACCACATCATGCCCTTGGATCCCAATGACGTGCTCGCGCTACTTCCGGGCCAGTTCGCACCAGTTCTTTCATTTTTTTCCCACCACTGGAATTGGCACAAGCTCCGGCTTTGGTGCTGGAGCTGACCCCAGTTATTTGTCAGCCAGATTCGATGCCGGGGGATGGTGGGCGGGGTTATCATGACGATCGCAGATGTCAAAGAATGACCCCCGCGGACACAAGTTTTGCACCACCTGTCGAGCGGTGAACTCCGCTGGCGGATGTGCCCGGCTAGCATGCGATCTGGTGTTTATCTCCAATGATGAAGAAAGACAGAAGTGTTTGCTGACTGCACGTCCCTTACAGTTGTGTATGACATACAAGTAGAATCGATGCTATGCTAAGTGGCCTAGCAGATGCTAACAGTGCATTATTATGACGATGATTGTTGTTATTGTTAATAGCGTAGGCGCTCTTCGGTAAATATCGACGGAAGCAGTGACATTTGGACACTTTATGATGACCTTTTTGTATATACGGTCAAACCTCGGTTTTCAAACGTCTCTGTTCTCGACCAAATCGGTTTTCGACCAAATGTTGCGTTTTTTATGCCTCGGATTACGACCGAAAATCAGTTCTCCGCCAAACTGAGCGTACTTGAATGCCACTTGACTCCTCTCGCCTTCCTTACACGAGGAAGTGACGCTTCCATTGTGAGCAGACGTGTTCAATAAAGATTTTTTTTTTTTTTTTAAAGAGTGTGGTTTCGGTTTTCGAACAAATCGGTTTTCAAACAGCCTTCTGGAACCGATTATGGTCGAAAACCGAGGTATTACTGTATATATATAT
>NW_017806230.1:29644-43064 GCF_001891065.2 Hippocampus comes
GAGGCTCGCCGGGACGTCACGGGGGCTCGCGTCTGGCTCTGCGTGCAACAGACGCTTTCACACGTGCGCAGCCCTATTTTGACTTGAACATTTCAGAACGCAAATGGAACTTTTTGTTGCAGTTCAGCAAAATTCCAAGCAAACATTGTTTGACTTAAATGTCAACAAGGTGAAGTCCAGTAGCCCCGCCCCTCCCCCCTCAAATGAAATCAGTGACGATTTGATGTTGTTGCCTGCATCAGCCTTCCACCAAACGACCACTTACACCAAATAAGAAATCCAATCCAATCTAAGCACGATTTCAAATCGCCTCAATCGGACACCGTCAGACAAAGGTGAATTTTCTGCTTGTACTTGTACTTGCACTTTTTCCAACTGTCAAAGAGCTGAGCTTTTTAAAAAAAACATTTTTTTTGAATGACTTTTGACAGAATATTTGCCACAGACGTCGAAGGAGTAGCTCAATGACGTTCATCTTGTCTACTTCTTGGTGAAATTCGGCTTCAGGTTTCTTCATTTTTGGGAGAAGCGATGATCATGCGGTCATTTGACTTTCGTTTTGGCATCTCCTGAGGTTTTTTGCTTTCTGCTCAAGCAGATGCTGCGGGTCAAAGTGGCCCAGTGCGAGCAGTGGACGAGCTGCGGCGACTGTTTGGGAGCGGCCGACGCCCACTGCGGATGGTGCACTTTGGAGAATAGGTAAGATAGCACCCCCGACCGTACCCGTGCGCCGCTAAGCCCCGCGGACGTCCGACGCAAAAGAATTCTTCCCAACCTTCATTGAGCCAAGGCGCCGTTACTTGGGCGCTCGGCGATTATTCCGCCGAATAGCAACAGGTGCTCTGCATCCGCACGATCCAAGAGCGCTTGTGTTTGAGGGCGCAAACTGATTGTCGGACGTTCTCCTTCAGGATTTTCTGCAGCAGACAGCAGACTTCATTGTCCCGTCAATCGCAGCAAGTTGTCTCGGTCCTGAGCGAGCAAAGCGACCCCAGCCCATCAGGTCTGGAGTTCTTTGGATGTTGTTCGAGGTTCTTTTGCGACTTCCTGGATGTCGTTGCACTCTTGGAGTCATTTTAGCTGGGCGACCACTCCTGGGAATCTTTGCCACTGTTCCCTGTTTTCTCCATTTGAGGCGAATAGCTCTGACAGTGGTTCCTTATCACCTTTTTTCAGACTTGTCGATTTCAATCACTTTTTTTTTTCCCCTAATTTCGACTTGAATTCCTTTTGATGGTGGCATGATGCGTTTGTTTTTTGAGATCTTGTAGCCTACTTCACTTGGTCTGACGGATTCTGTTGATGTGATTTGTGGATTTGACAAATGTGATGCTCGGGTGTCGCCTGTGAAATTGAACTCGGCTTTCCCGAAACTGTCGTAAGTCACAGTTACTCAGTGATTTCACAAACGGGAGCAATGACTTTTTCACACAGAGCCAGATAGGTTAGAATTTTTTTTTTTCTCCCTTGGGGAATGAAATCATCATTTCGAAAGTGGACTTTGTATTTCCTGGGTAGTTTCTGTGTGATACGAAAATTGGTTTGATGAAGTGAAACCTTTGTGTGTGATCATCAATATGCCAAGAGATCAGGAAGAGGGCAAATCCTTTTTCTCGGCACCGTATGCTCCCAATCGGACTCCCAGCTTTTGAAGACGCAAGATGACATTTGGATTTGGCCCGAGTGTTGTCTCGGCAGGCCTCTTGTTGCAATTCCATATCGGCCGGGTCCGCGCACTTCCAGCTCTTTTGGGCTTGCACCGGGCGAACGAGCCTCGCGGGTTGTTTTTGGGGCATTAAGGAGGGCGGACGGGGCTTTGCTCGCTGGCGTCGTGCCGCCAGTAACGTGGCTCGCTCTGGCTTCGCCAGCTCTCACTCGAGCGGCGTTCGTTGTGTGTGTGAGGCCGAGTCAAAGAGAGCAAGAGTCGCTTGCTGGCGTGATGAAAGCAGATCGGATGAGCGAGTGACTTTAGTGACGAGTTGCGCCGCCGCTCTCGAGGCTGCCACGGGCATTTGAGAGCCGGGGGAGCGCAAGCGCCGAGGAGCTGTGCGCGTGCGGTCAGCCTGTCATCTCCCTGTCTCCTCTCCTTCTTTGTCTCGCTGTCGTCCCTTTCTCGCTTGGCTGCATTGTGAGCTCTCTTTGGCTCGCTTTGTCGCTCTGGCTCACTCTCGCGCGTTCAGATTTTCCAGTAGCTTCCAGAATTTGGCCATCCCTCAGTCATCCTCCACGTCTGTCCCCGCAGACCTCGTCCCCCCTTGCCCTTGTCCCCCTCTCTCGCCGTCGACAAAGGCGCGTTGATTGTGCCGATGGTGGCGGGAGGGAGAGAGAGCGCACACTGGCTCTTTTGACAAGCAAATGTCAGAGCGTGTGAGCCCTCGTGCGCGTGCGTGTCACCGCCGGTCTGGGAGCTGATGTCACGAGTGTGCTTTTGATGTGCTCTTTGCACAGCGCTCGACGTCAGCCCGGGGGCGGCGTTCGCGGCCTCGCGGACGGAGGGGCCGGCCGGTCGCGGGGCAGACTCGCCGAGCGGCCGCCTCCGTCGCCGTGTTTCTGCTTGATTTTCTGCCCGCCGCTGTCGGCTCCCGGTGCCTCACCGTGCGTCGCCGCCACCCAAAACATGTCTGAGAAGCATTGTTGTCTGCGGAGGGAGCCCTGCCGGCGATAGCGCTCGGTCCTTGATCAAATATTTCATGTTTCAGAGAGCACTTCAATTTCTTGATTGGAATCAAATCATGCCGCTTGTGCAAATCATCGGCCTTATCGGGGTGCGGGTGTGCCAGCTCGCACGCTCGGTTTCGCCACTGTTTAGCAGTCTCAGTCGCTTCTCACCTTATCTGAAGCGTGTGTGTGCACGCGCACACGCACGCCGGCGGGAGGGGATGAGTTTTCGCAGGTTCTATTTTCGCCGCATATGTTAACTGTGTTTATTTGAAGTGGCGGTTTAAAGCGCACGCCTTTCGGATTTGCTTAGCCTGCGTGTCGGCTTGCGCTTTGAGTCACTTATTGGACCGACGAGAAGCGGAAGCCATCCTGGAATCGATTCGATCTGTTTAGTCCCTTTGCAGCTTCAGCAGTCTGCAACCCAAATCGCATATTTGTTCATGTTCTGCATGTTGTTCCTCCAAGATGAAAGGTCACAATGTTTTCCTCGGCACTGCACTCAGATAACATCGACTCTTTGCCTCACTGCAAAGTGTCACTGGAAAATGGGAAAAGATGTTTGTCATTTGCCGTCAGAGGCTGACTTCCTCTCTCTGTGTGTGTGTGTGTGTGTGTGTGTGTGTGTGTGTGTGTATACTATACTGTATATATATGTACACACACATCTCAGCTGCAACTGTTGTGAAAGCTCGAAATAAATGAGGATGTATTGTGTTGTAAATAAACAGCCGTGTATTTCTTTTCTGGTTTTGCGATGATGACAGTCAGGCATGAAATGAGTGGAGTTGAACACGGTTCAACATGTTGGCGACTGTTCAAGTGTGCGTTTGCGAAAACAGCACTTGGAATTTGTGAGATTGTGGAGGGGATTTTTTTTTTTTTTGGTGGCTTTCAGAGCCACTTAGTGCTATTTTTATCACAGCGGCTGACCTCGTGGCCGTTCTCAGCCCCCCCGGTTCCAATGGGACGAGACTCGGCAGACGCAAACGCGAGAGCCCGCGGTCACACGCACGCACTTTGCGACGACCGTGGAGGAGGCGGTGCACCGCACTCGTTATGGAGTGTGTTGGGGTGCGGCCCAATGGGGTCCCCTGGATGCGAGGTCACGTTGTTCTGCGGCGTGCCGATGAAGCGAGCCGGGCGCCGGCAGCAGCGGCCAATGACAAGCGGCTCGTCGTCTTCTCCGTCCGAGGCATCCGTTCATGTTCGCAGACGCGCAGGCGTCGAGACGCTGCGGGCATGTTTGGAGAAACAGCGAGGGAGGGCTTTTTCTCCAACCGCTTCAAGAATGGCTCGTTTCCCCGGATTCCGGGCCGGCTGCGATGGCAGCGCCTCCGGGAGGGGTTACCATAGCGATGCTTGTGATGTGACCCGGAGTCAAGGTTGTCGCGGCAACGTGACAGGTGAGCGATGAGCATCACAGGCGCGCTCGATGCATTCCCAGCAGACAGGCGGGCGTAGTATGAGAGGCAGCAGTTGGAATCGGTGCGATGGGCCGCTCCACCTCAACGAGCAACTGCTTCCGCGTCCTGATGACGATGACGAAGAGCTTTGGAGATCACGCCGGCCGATCAAACGACTGCCAGAGCGGCGCGCCGTGCAGTCCCATGACAAAATGCACCTTTGGCCGTACCTTCGTCCGGGTGGGGAAGGGGCGTACTTGGTCACGTGACCCGCAGCTCCGCGTGGTAACCCGACTTGTCCATCAAGGCCTCGCTCGACCTGTTTGTCCAGGTGTAGCATGCAGAAGGAGTGTGCCCAGGGAGTGTTGGCACGCGCCTGGATCGCCATGGGTGAGGGCCCCCACCAGTGTCCTTCCATGACCCTGACGCCCCCGGAGATAAGCATCACTGCAGACATCAAGGTGCACACACACACACAAACACACACACACATATCCCCTTTTCATCTCTCAACGGGCCGCAGTTCCCAAAGATCAATGACATGGTTTGGTTCTCCACCTTTTGACTTTAATCACCGGCTAAAAATACTTTGTTCTCAAGTAGCCCCGTAATGGCCCAAGTCGAAATACTTTGTACAGCGGCGTAGTAGGACTCAGTGTCCTTTGAAGATGTGGCTTTTGAAATCCTAAAAAGTGCATCGAATAGGATTGGAAATTGCCGTAATATAATACAAAGTTTGAAGATGGCCACTGTGCTTGGATGCGGGAAGAAATATTTCACTGAAAAAAAATGTTAAGGCACAATTTGAACATTTAGTCCAGTAATTCTTTCACGTACCACCGGAGCAGTGGTGTCCAAACGACGGCCCGGGGGCCATTTGTGGGCCGCCGTCCATTTTTCGGCGGCACGCGACATGAGCAAAATCATATACATATATCTACTTTATATCTAGACTAGTAAAAATGACATTGGACGTGGGCCGCCAGGTGAAGGTTGGCAGAGTGAGGAGGGAGGCTAGACGGAAGACAAATCAAAGATTCAAATCTTCAACTCTTTGCCCGAACACAATGAACAGAAAGCTGACAAAATGAACGAGACAATAGCGACAATCCAGAATTGCTCTCTTGACCGACTTGGTTGCCTTTTATCCTTCCGGTTTTCTGTAAAAAGTTTGGGCCCCCCCGGCTGATCTTCATCTCTTTTGGGATCAAGTCCGTCGTGCCCTCTACGTGCTCGATCTTGCTCAAAGCCGCCAAATGAATCCGAGTCCCCTTCATATTTTTCCCAGGAAATGGATTGAAACGCACAAACAAGATGCGACCCAAATACGTGCGGAAAATTAATGTGAATTCGGGGTCGAGCGAGCTCATTTTGTTGGAGGTTTTCTCGGCTAAATCCATCATTGTATGCTTGTTGGCATCGGGGGGCCGAGGAAAAACGGAAATGGCGCCGCACGCCCTCATCCGAACGGAATGCCAGGCCGCGGGGAGTTGCAGCCGTTTTCGCCGAAGTTGCAGCCGTGTACCTGGAGCAGAATGGCGGCGTGACAATTAGCCGCCGGAGCTCCAGGAATCCGTTTGACCCTCCGTCCAAGCCCCTAATTAGACCGGGCCCAAAGACGACGTGTCGTTAATTGCTTCGTTACTCGCGGATTAGTCCGTTATGTGGGTCGGTAGGGCCGGGCGGCCGCTTCCATTCCGACGGCTGCGAGCACACGCGAGCCCCAACCGCCGCGGCAGGAAGCGCAACTCAAACAGGAAGCGGCAGGCAGGAAGTCGGCGGCCTTGGCCGGGAAATGATTTCATGGCCCCGAACAATAGGAGAGCTTTTGAAGACACATTTTTGTGCCCGTGTTTGCGATGGCCTTCCGTTTGTATTTGTCCAGCCTTGGAAGATTTCGTCTCGCACTTCCTCTCAGTTTTTCCCACGTTGACATCGCTCTGCCGAAAATGGACTCGTTGTGTTTCTCCCGCTGTGCCTGTCAAACTTCATCGTGTCCGTCAATTTCAACAGGGACAAAAAAGGAATGGCAGCTTGCCATTTCTTTTTTCACCGTTCGTACATTTCAGGTCAAGTCCTGGCGCAACTTTGGGCTACGCTGCGACCTTTTTTTTTTTGTTTTTTTCTCTTCACCGGTACGCGTTTGCACCTCAGGACGTGGGGATCCTCATCAACGGCACGGTTCCCGACCTGGTGGGCTTCCGGGTGGAGTGCGAATACGGGCCGGGTCTGTGGACGGCCGCCACCTTGCACCTGGGCCGCGGCCCCGCCCAGATCCAGACGTGCCCACTCCTCTCTCTGCAAAACTACCGCCCCATCCTCCCGGGCACAGGTGAGCCGCGCGCCTGCGTCTGTTTGTCCGTCTGTTTTTTATATATATACATACATATATATATTTTTTTGGGTGGTGGGTGTCACATCACGGACTGCTGAAAAAGAGAGCAGTGCTCGAAATTGTCATTCGGAGCAATTGTGAGCGCGAAAGGGTTGTTGGTTTATGTGTGCGACCAGTTGAGGGTGTCTCCCCACTACCCCCCCCCAAAAGATGGCCGGGATGGTCTCCGGCTCACCCGCGACCCTCCCGAAGAAGAGCGGACTCACAAACGGAGGGACGTTGGACTTTTTACCAAGTGTTAATCGTCTGAAAGCGGCAAATGTCGTCTGACGAATTGTCTGCGTGCTTTTATTTTGGCAGATCATCTGACGGTCTCCGTGGCGATCAAAGTGAACGGCACATCCGTGGTGTCCGGAAGCTTCGTCGTCTACGATTGCGGGCGGACCGGAGCGATCAACCCCAAAACCTCGTGAGTCGCACCGCTTGGTGATCCCACGCGACGACACGATAAACAGTCGAACTCCTGTTTGTCCGGGCTGACGGTTTCCTGCTGTGTTGACCGCGAAGCCGTATCGCCATCCTCGCCTCAACATCGTCACATGAGCAATCGATGGGTTTGAAGCGGTTCGTCACGGAAATCTTGATGGTGCGTACACCAGTGGAATCCCTTCCTGCGGCCATTTTGTCAGCTCTCAGGGGAAGAGAAAAGAAAAAGTCCAGATTGAGCTCCCGCAAAAGAAGAAATGGAAAACAGGACAATCCCTGACAGTTTGTCCTCCGCACCCAATTTTAAGCCGTGCGAGCGTGACAGATGGCGGTACGGTGCGGAGGGCCGTCGATGGGCCATCTTTAGCGTGCAGCCCGCTCAAAATCCTGTGACGATGAATGCGCCGGTAGAACTGGTTTGGGGGCTTTATCCTCTGCGTTGTGTTCTGCTACGACTCCGCCGGACTGCATTTGGGTCTGGGAATGCTTTTCTTTTCCGACCAGCAGGCATAAAACGACACCATAAGACCGGTGTGCAACTGGGGATCAGAAACAGTGGAAATAGGTCGTGCGCTAATCGACGTTAGCCACGCTAGCTTAGCCCGTCGACGGACGGCGGCTCCAAACGTTAGCTGGCGACGACAACCCCTGCCCAAAATCACCCAGGCTGTCTTGCAACAAAGCATTTGTCAGGATGGCGCGACCCGTCTGCCGTCACGCCCGCTTTTATGCCTTCAATTGGCGCCGCTTTTGGGGGGGAGAGCGGCGGACGCGTCTTACGTCGGCTACCACGGGGCTCGCGCACCACGCCATCGCTCTCCACCGCCCGCACACCGGCTCACGTCATAAATGCATACGTACAAACAGCCCCCGACCCCCCCCCAAAAATAAAAGAAAATAACAGAAGTGCTTTGGTGAAATGTATCGTGTACTGCATCCTGTTCCACTCGCATGGGGAGAGTGGATGCCGATTTGTTACCGTTGCAGATTACGCGACTGCTCGGGACCCCCCCTCCCCCTCCCCCGCCGCTCCGACACGGATGTACAAAGAGCTTAGTCTGGCTGGCTCCGCAGCGCAGCCATTTGGGGAAATATCTGTGACGGACGTCGCTCCAAATTTGAAACCTTGCCATCACAAACGCCTCGCAGAAGCCGGACGGCGAAAGACAGAAAGACGATCCATCCGCAAGGCGACTCGATTTGCAAAATGAAACGGCCGCAGCCGGGTTTTGGAGTAGCAATCAAGTTCGGCTGCCTCACACGAACGTGGTCCGGCTAGTTGGCGTCGGGGACGCGAGAGGTCAGCTCCTCGCCTCTTCCGCGCCGCCTCAAAGGCCTTCCTTCCCGCTTCGCTCGGAGCGCCGCCCTCCGCCCCCACTTTTCCTATCTGGGCCTCAGCGGGTAAATAGTACTGTCACGTTCCCCTGCGGGGGCTTCCTTTCTATTTGGCCGGCTCACGGTTTCCCGGCGCGGGATCAAACGTGCGATTAATATGCTGTCACGCTAAGCCAAAGGAAATTGGAGATGTCTGTCTGGCCGCTCGGGCTGGATGTTTGTTTTTGGTCACAAAGAGGCTTTCTCCTATCTGGAGGCCGTCCAGCTGGCTTCCGCCCGCCCGCACGGACGATCCGATTTATCTGATGGGCACCTTTGCGGACATCGCGCGCGTCCTCCATTCAAGAGGCGGCCGAGATTGCGAGCGCTTTTCTTTTGCGCCCCGAAGACGGCGCCAAGGTGCGAAGGCACGACGCTCGCAGTTGGATGTGTGCGAGCCTTCACCCAATTTGCGCGCACGCGTGTGAAAGTCGACGACGGTTTGCAGCGAAGGTGATAATGAGCCCGGCGCCGCTCTCGCAGGATGAGAGCCGGCGAGCTGCTCCGTTCGATCGCGTTTTCATCACGACGAGCCCTTTTGGGCGCTAATCCGGAAAAAGATGTCGGCGTGACCCACTCGTGGCCGATCTGCGCTCCTTTTGTGTCCGCCTCACATTCAGAAATGTCCTTGATTGCAATTCCAGATCTCCGCGGACATGAATGCAAATCCGCAGCGCGGGAACGTGCGCCCTTGCGGCATCGACAAAAGTGCAGTCGGCAAATCCCGACTGTGCGTGATTTCAGATGCCGTGTTTGTTGTCGCGCGCGAGGCAACGCGGGTCGCTCAACTAAAATCCTTCCACTGTGTGGACAAGGAGCAATAATGAAATAAATCTCGCAAAATTGAACACGGAGAGCTCACGCAATGGACCGACAAAACCCAAGGAAATTTTCGCTTCAGTCAGCTTTCAATTTTTCCAAGGAATTTTCTTTTGGACTTGATTTCTTGTTTGAAAATGCGTCGTTATTTTCGTGAATCATCTTGGTCACGATGGCAACGCTCACGGCAAACGCCTTTGGCGGGCCAGACGAGCAAGGTTCTCCCACATCCGACTCTTTCCGCAAAGTTGGACGCGTACGATTGTGCGCAAGTTGAGGTCTGGAAGATGTCGGTCTCACAAGTGCACACGCACGACATCGGTAAACGTGAAGATTTTCTTCGAAACTGTCCTTTGGCCTCACGCTAAAGTGAGGCCACTTCTGGTGCCGTCTGCAAGCGCCCCCCCCCGTCAAAAACGAGCCCAGCCGCGTCCACGCTAAATACACAAAGCGGGCCTGCGCTTTTTGTCCCTGTCAGTGGACGCGGCGCCATGACATTTGAATTTCAGCCTTAAGTGCAGTCGCAGTGGAAACAGCCACAAAGAGACAACAACGTCGTCACTGTCAAGAACGGGGTTGGCGGAAAGCCCCTTCCTACCACTCCATTGGACTCCGTGCCGAGTTCAGACGGCTTTCCGAAGCCTCACATTCGCCCGTCACAATCACATTCACACAGCGCTGCTGCGGGGAAAAGAAAGAAAGAAATAAATAGATAAATAAATCAAAAGCCACTTTTCAGCCATCTTAACCGCAAACGTCCTCCACTCCGCAAAGTCCTTTGGGCCCTGCAGAAGAACTTTTCCACAAAGACTGCGTAAGCAATCGGAGCCGCATGTTTCTCCGGACAACTTTATTTTCTAAGAAAGCAACTGCGTGTGTGCGTGTGCGCGTGCGTGTGTGTGTGTGTGTGTGTGTTCCACAATCAGCGGCCATGTTTGTGTCCGCATGGTTGCGCTGCTTATGTTCAGGTCACTCGTGTACCCTGACGATAAACAGTGGACAGATGTTGTCCTGAAAGGACATTCGCGGGAAATGTTTCAACATTTTCAAACCTCACTGGTTCTACTTCAATCATGACAGAGCAGGTATGTGAACGTGGGTGGATATTGTGCACGCGCGTGTGTGTGTGTGTGTGTGTGTGTGTGTTTTCGCTCAGAGAGTCCTCTCCCGTCTCTTTTATGTGGACTTAATGGTAACCAGAGCTCAGCATTCCACCGAGCGCCCCGACGAGGACAACCACCTAACCTGCCCTCCCACTCTCTTTCTATCTCTCAGTCACACACACACAAACACACACACACACACACACACACACACACACACACACACACACACACACGACTGCGCTCTCTCCCTCCCTCTCTTCTCACTTCCCTTAAGCAAACACCTTCCGTGTTTTGCTTGAGCGTCAGCGTCTCAGGTTTTGGCACCTCCTTATTGTTTCTCGCTTTCTTATGCGGCGGCGTCTGCGCACTCCCGGTCGGGGTTGCTCTTTGTCCCCGTGAAAGCGATCTTCTCTCCCGAAGCGACTTCTCTCTGACAGAGACGTGATTGAGGATGTGTGTTTAATGGCTGTGTCCACCGAGAGGGACGAAAAGTGCAGGCCTGCTTGTGTATTCGGTGTGCGCGCGTGTGTGGGCTCATTTGGACGAGGGGGGGGGGGGCGCTTTGCAGACGGCATCAGAAGTGGCCTGACCTTTGGAGTCAGGCTCAAGAAAATCTTCACCTTTATCATGTTGTGAGTGGACACTTCCGAGGCGATCGTAGGCGTCCAACTTTGTTTTTTAATCTTGCACGCGACAAACGCAGCCAAAAACGAACAAAAAAAGCAACTCAAGCGAAGCCTTTTCGAGCAATCACACTTCCTCTGAGAACCAATCAAAAATTCGTGAAAATGAAGTCAACACAACCTGTCGTGAAAACAACTCTTCGAAGCCTGATGCTGAGCGTTGGCCCAACTAAAGTCCTTTGGGAGAGCAACACTCCGACATCCTGTCTCCCAAAAGACTGGAAGCCCTCCTAGCTGCAAATGGGAAATGGGGGCCATCTCCAGACTGCACGTTTGTGTGTGTGTGTGTGTGTGGTTGGGTAGCATATCTGTTGTAGTTGAACACAAAGGTAGTCTGTGAAAACAGAAACGCCGCAGCTGATAAGAGCCATGAGAAGGTCGTCTGCTTCAAATCACTTCTCACACACGTCCGCACAAAGTCACACTTTTCGATGACATGTTGTCAGTCCCTCACCAACACACATGCGCACACACACGCACACACGCACGCGCACACACACCTGAGTCCTTCCAATTTGAAACCTTGTGAGAGTGTCGCTATTACCGGAGGCGCTCTCATTCCCGGTGTGCGACATCTGTCTCTTCCTGGAGGCAAAACATGCACGTGCACGCACGTAACTACACACACACACACACACACACCACGGAGGGGACGCTTGTCATAAAAGCCCATCAAACACAAGGCGGCGGTTTTCGTACTTTTTAGAAAAGCTTCGACACATCCGCAAACAGGCGCGGATATTTTCAGCGTTTCCTCCACTCCGATCGACGGCGTGTCTATTAAGGGCTATGCGTGTCACCCACTGGGGAAATCCAAAGTGTCTCTTTCAAAATAGATGCCCCACCATCGCCCCCCCCCAATCTTCCCACCAGTCAGAGACACACGATGGCTTTCCCCCTGAGATGGCGGGCCCAAAGATAATAGGTGTGTCTCGGTCCCGATTTTGCCCCTTTGCCAAACGAGCGCCACAAAGGCCCCACGAGCTGATGTCTCTTCGTGATTGCCGGGCCGACGTGCTCAAGTGTTCAACGCGTTCTCTGTTCCCGAGTGAAAATCTTCGCTTGACCGCTCTCAGGTCATTTGAGTCCCTGGACTGTGACGTGAAGGCAAACGCGGCCATTCCAAGAAGCGCCCCGACTCGCCGACAAGGAAGCGGCAGCAACGTCTTTCCAGACGTCGTTTTTGCGTTCGCGATCGCAGTTCCTCGAACGCTTTCCGCGTTTGCGAGAGATCGCTGCTGCCGGGGGACTTTGTTTCGAAATCGACGGCGGGACAAAATGTTCACGTGTGTGCTGCTCTGTGTTGAGATGATCAGAGCAGACCACACAGACAATCCCACCAAAACCGTTAACATGCCTGCGTTTTTTATTTTTTGGGTTCGGTCTGTCCCAGACTTAAAAATAAATACATAAATACATAAATGTATGATTTGAAAAGTGCTTACAAGTGTAGCGGCCCTTTGGACGACCTTATAAGATGATTGTGTTGTGTTCAGCGTTCAATAAGAGAGTCGGAATCAGACGGTGTTCAGCAACAAGCCTCCCGCTAGAATTCGGGGAACATCGGCACCGCATGTCCAGCGAGAGGCATTCTTCTTCCTTTTTCATTCCATCAGGCGAGATTTCTGCCGCGGAGGATTTGTTTCAAGATGGCCGAACCAAGAGAATCTTGGGCGGACATTCGCGACGCGTGAGGTGTTGTTGAGATGGTCCGCAGCAGACCGCACACCGTCGGATCAAAACCGGCCCGTGCCGGGCGAGCCGTCTCCGTCACAGACAAAGACTCTCTTACCGAAAAATGTTTTATTGACCAAATCAGGTCGCAAGACCGACAAAATTCGGCATAAAACGTCGGTAACAAAAGAGCCAGGAAACCCAAAGCGCTTGCAAAAAGCAAAAGCGCCAAAATCACTTGTCAAAAGCCACTGACGAGCAAAGCAAAAACACACCGAGGACAACGTTACAAAACAAGAACCAAACGAGGGAAAACGGGACAAAACGATGGACGAGGAGCGAAAAACGCGGAATGTCTAGAAAACAAAAACCAAAACCATTTGCACTCGGTACGAGAGCCGTGAGCAAGGCCGATTGTCCGAGCGCCGGCGACATCTCGGCACTCCCTCGTAACCGGGCGAGAAGGAGGATGTGATGCCGAGCTGGCACTCCGCGGCGGGCGGAAGAGCCCTCCACCGCCACCTAGCGGAGACAAACGGAACAGGATCCCAGGGACGGCCTCGCCCACAGACCTTGGCAATGGGAAAGCTTGCGCCCAAGCGGACGTCAACCTGGCTCCAAAGAAAGAGGCCACCCGCTCCCGCGGTGCCGCATCATTTTCACAGTTCGCGAAATGTTGTTTTTGTACACGTTGACCTTCCGCCTGGAATGCGTTGTCGCTGTGGAATGAACGCCGTGACTCATCTTCACTTCCCCCTTTTTTTTTTTGTTTTTCGCAATGGCTTCGCAAGCTCGTTTTGTGCATGAAATGGGACGAGCGAGCGAGGGCTGCAAATGTTGCTCTTTGCGCAAGGCCGCTTGAACCTGACCCCTTTCTCT
>NW_017806230.1:43330-44944 GCF_001891065.2 Hippocampus comes
GGGGGGCATCGGCAGCAACAAGCGTGTGGAGCTTCGGGGCGGGGTTCCCACAATGATTGACACATGCGGCGTGTGTTGAAATCGGAAAGAGAACAAGCTTCGCATCTCAACTCAAGCGTATTTCGAGAGCGACCACCTCGGTCTGTAAAAACTACGGAGCAAAAATCATTCTCACCACAGCAAACCAGAAAACCATCGATTCAGAACAAAGACGCGAGAACTCAAAATCACGTCTCATGCCGAGTCAAAAGCCCAAGAAGAAAAAGCAGGCGTCCCGCGGTCACCCGAGGGTCAAACCGCTCCCGGTCTCTCGCTTTGGGAGATTTGGTTTGGCGTCAAGCGGCCCTTTGAAAACGACAAGGAATCCGTTTCGCTTCAACTATCGTCAAGTGAATCCAGAGACCCTTTTGCGTTTGGCAGCGCACGCGACACATTTCTTGCCGCGCCGACTGGACGCTTTATTACGAGGGCGATGGCGAGCTGTTTTTTTTTTTCGTTTTGTGCATGAAATGGGACGAGCGAGCGAGGGCTGCAAATGTTGCTGTTTGCGCAAGGCCGCTTGACCCTGACCCCTTTCTCTCTGTGCTCGTGTCCGTCCGTCAGCTGCGTCAGCTGCCTGAGCGCAAAGTGGAAGTGCTACTGGGACCCGGAGAAGCACCGATGTGTCTCCGCTCAAGTTGAGACCGAGCACGACCTCCTGGAGGTAAGTTGCACCTTTTGCCTTGAGGATCTCGGCATGTGAAGAGCCCCGCCCCCGCCCTCGCTCTCTCGACGCTCCCGCGACGGTTTGAAGGCGTCGGGGCATCGGCAGCAACAAGCGTGTGGAGCTTCGGGGCGGGGTTCCCACAATGATTGACACATGCGGCGTGTGTTGAAATCGGAAAGAGAACAAGCTTCGGATCTCAACTCAAGCGTATTTCGAGAGTGACCGCCTCGGTCTGTAAAAATTACGCAGCAAAACTCATTCGCACAACAGCAAAGCAGAAAAGCATCGATTCAGAACAAAGACGCGAGAACTCAAAATCACGTCTCATGCCAAGAAGAAAAAGCAGGCGTCCCGCGGTCACCCGAGGGTCAAATTGCTCCCGGTCTCTCGCTTTGGGAGATCGACCACCTCGGTCTGTAAAAACTACGGAGCAAAAATCATTCTCACCACAGCAAACCAGAAAACCATCGATTCAGAACAAAGACGCGAGAACTCAAAATCTTTTGCGTTCGGCAGCGCACGCGACACATTTCTTGTCGCGCCGACTGGACGCTTTATTACGAGGGCGATAGCGAGCTATTTTTTTTTTCCTCCCCCCCCTTTCAAATCAGAGTCCCTTTTAATGGCGACGCAGGGCAGGGCCATCCATTGTTTTCACTTCTGCTGTCCAGCGGGCCTGTTTTTCCAATCCCTCACCGCCTTTCTATTTGAGGCCGGTGTTGTTTCCCTCCAAGTGAGACTTCACCCTCTCATTTCCTCCTCCAGCTCCAGAAAAACAGGACAAGTATTTTGGTGAGCGGATGCGCGCAGCCCAACGATTGTCTTTCTTAACTGCCCTCTGTCACTTCCTGTCCCGCCGCCTCACCGCAGGACGTCGCTTCCTGTCCCAGGCTGCGCTCCGCCCCAGC
>NW_017806230.1:46889-50828 GCF_001891065.2 Hippocampus comes
CACGCGCGCACACGCGCGCACACACACACACACACACACACACACACACACACACACACACACACACACACACACACACACACACGTTCCAACTCTCAATCTGGACTTGAGCCAACATACATGTTGTGCAGGACTAAAACCGAAGCATATGGTGTATTGGCCTCAAGCCGAGCGTGGCACAGATGGATGTTTTTGCCCGGCGCCATAGCAAAACGTGCGTTTTGGCGTTTGCGTTCTCGTCAGCGCATTCGACCGGACTCCTGTTGTTCACCGAGTCCGAGTCTGAACGTTGTCGTTTTCACCGAGAAGGACTCGATGCGCTCACAATTAGGGCCGACAAATTGCCAGGCGCGGTCGGGCCCTTGTCTAACCTGGCTGGCCTTTTGCGTCCTTTTTCCTGGGTGTTGCTATGGTGACAGGCTCGGAGCCACGAACGAATGTCTACACGCGCGCACACACACAGACAGTTGCTCTGGGCAGGCGGGCTGCTGGGAGAGATCGTCGCGAGGAATGATCGGCATTCACATCATTGCTTCCAAAATTCTAGTTGCAAACACGTGTACCGTAGTTCACCCGCCCATGCCGGCGATGTCGGCCGTGGTCGTCCGGAGAGCGGAAGACACAAAGTCGCATCGTTTTGGTGTTGCGCCCGTCGGACCCACTGGCAATCGGTGGTGTCCAAGCGTGTGATGGGCACATCCACCTCACAACGCTGAGCTCGGCGATTCACATCTAGGTTTGCGTGTCCTCCCGAAAAAAAACCCGAGAAGGATGACGGTTGGCGCCGCGCTGGACGATGTTTCTGAGGTCCAATGGGTTGAGCTCAATGTCAGTTGGCAATTTCCGTCACGTACTTACAGGCGAGTGTTTCTCGTTCCAGGGCGAGGAGCTGGAGTGCGACTTTGGGACAGAGCGGCGATATCAAGCCACGTGGCTGAACAGCTCCACTGTCAAGTGCAGCGGCGTGACGGTAAGTGACGGGAACTCGGCCGCCTCAGAGAGCCGCCGAGTCCCTTCGCTCAAGAAAAGCGCTTTGGCGCCAGCGGGCGCTTTGGTGCGCGTCACATTTGGAGCGCCAAATGCGGATTTCTCACGGCCTCTGTGCCCGTGCAGCTGACCTCCGACGGGAGGAATCGCGTTTACCAGCTCAATCTGAGGAGGAGAGACCAACTTCGCCAGGACACCTTTGTGGACAGCCCCCAGCCAATCAAAGGTAAGGCAACGTCATCGGGTGCTTTCCGGCCTCCGCCTCTGCTCCCACCGCTGCAAAAACAAGGTGTGCTGGGATTTTTTATGGCAGAAAAATGAAGTCTTTGCTGTCAGAGACAAAGCCGATGAAGGTGCCATTCAATGCTAATGAGAGGACTTTGGCTATCGCAACACATCATCTGACAACAAGCAGTCATTAAGTGTCATTTTACATGCGGCCGCTACCTAATTACACTTCATGATTGTCGGCTGCGGATGCGATTGAAAGGCTTGAACGAGTTGCAAGAACACTTCGGTCGGTCGCCATGACAGCCGAGCGTGGACGTGACGTTCTGTTGAATTTGGCGCGCCGTCCGTGCTCAAGTTACAAGCCGGGCCTTCCAGATGTGCGGCTCGCACGCAGGCCGTGCGAAAGTACGAAACGGGCCAAATTTTGCATGTTTTACGGACATGACGAGTCCGCTGAGTCATCGCAAGTCAAAACAAAAACAGAACAGACTTCTTAATGGGACACATACGCGATCTGATGTGCAGATGCTCACAAAGGGAGCGCAGCGGCTTTCCTTTTCTACTTTGCTTGCGCGCTTTATCCGCCGTGAATGGAGGACGGCGCTTCTGGAACGAGGGTTCGCAAAACGCCGGCTGTAACTTTTGGGGAGCCCAAATCCATTTCCATTCATTCTTTTTGGAAGAAGTGCAGACCTCCAAACGAGACCAACATACGAAAGCAATTCCTCTCCTATAACCTGATTTTGGCCGGTTAACACCTCCGTTATGTTTGTGACGCATTCGATCCCGTAAATCCCTGAAGAAAGGGGTGGCCAACCTTTTTGGAGCCAAGATCCACTTTTCAAGCAAGCAACCTCCCGCCGCGCCGCCACCCCGTTAGCACGCATGCCGCGATGAGCAACGGCCATAATGGCCCCTCACGTCAACGAAACCCAAAATAAGGTCCATGCGACACTTTGTGTCCAGGAAATGGCCGCCTAGCTTCGTCGAGACCTGACATGGAGGCGCGGGATGCACTTTTGCAACGTCTTAAGTGCACAAACTATCGTACGTACGTGTAGCGTTTGAAAATGCTTCTCCCGGTGCTCCGGATGGCAATTCTCGTCAGTGCCATCGGTGAAAACAAACTTGGAATGAGAATAACAAAAAAAGCTAGATGGCAACAGCTGAGATGGCAAGCTGCAATTGCAAACTGGCGACCGCTAACAACTTCCGACGATGCAGATCGTGCGCCACCGCAGGTTCAAGGTGACCTGCTTTTGGATTTTTCAAATACTTTTTGGCTGAAAGTCAAACTGAATACAAAAAGATATCATATGAATAACATGCGCACGCACAGACACACAAATCTCCCCCCATTTTCCCCTACACGCCTGGTGATCGAGTTGGGAGCGGCCGGCGGGCTCCCGGTCGGTCGGGATCGACGTATTGGGCACCCCCGCACGAAAGCAACGCCCTGAGTTGGGCCAGTTAAAATCTCTGCTATGATTGCGGCGCACGACATCCTGTAAATCCCCTCAGAGCTTCTGACAAGAAATTCACATGAACATTCGAGTCATCCATGAATAATAATAATACCGGAGCCGCCTGGGTCAGCACCAAATGGCGAAAATTCACCTGCAAAAGCCGTCCAAAGCATTCCACGACAGGAGAAAAAGAGAAAGTGGAAACGTAACATACTTTGCTTCTAGTGGAGGTGTACAACTGCGGCGTGGGCAGCGGCGACTGCTCGCAGTGCTGGGGCCGCCGGGATCGGGGCCACCTCTGCGGCTGGTGCGACAACGGCTGCCGACTCGGGGCCGACTGTCAGCCCATCCGACGTCAGTGTCCGGCGCCCGAGATCCACAAGGTAAGTTCGCCGTCCAAGCGCCCTTTACGGACAATCGCGCCACGTTCGACACCGTCCCGGCCGGGCTCGTTCACAAGCCGTCGGGCTGTCGGCGGTCGGCTGCTGACGCAACGTCCGAAGGGCATTCGGCAGTCTGGCGCGTCGTGGTGCTAATGGCCCACCCCGCACCCCCCCGACCCCCGGGCTGGTGTCCCCAGGTGCCCGCTCGGCAGAGCGCCTCAGTCTGGCTCTCTGTGTAGCAAAGCCACAGGTTGAAAGAATGAAAAGCACGTCGGGATCGCCATGGATGGCGCTCGCTTTTGCGCCATCTAGCGACGATGCCAAAAAGGTTCCACAATAAAACGCTCCCGCATGGTGGAACGGCGCAACGTGCGTCACGGTTTGGTGGGCGGGAGCCTTTCTCTTGCGTGTGCGCGTTGTCCCCGTGCTCAAGTGGCTTTTCTCCGGGTACTGCGGCTTCCTCCCGCTTTCCGGAAACGGGTCGTGATTATTTGCTGTGAGATTATTTGGCGGAAATTGTTGTTGCCGCAGGAGTTCGTGTGTTTAGCGCCAAGCCATTTGCTGACGTTAGCGGAGTGACACGGCCCCAGCGGGCGGTCGGGGTAGCACGGCTCAGCATGAGGCCCAATCGGGCTGAACTTCCTGGAGATAAAAGCCGCAGTTGCCCAGGAGAATACGCGTGTCCAACAAACACACACACACACACACACACACACACACACACACACACACACTGTCCACAGTTCGTCGTAGCAACAGAGCGGAGAGAAGCATTTCAAACCGTCCCTCATCCTCCGGCTGTCAGCGCCGTGCTGCCCCACTAACTGAGGTCGACGTCTTCTGTGACTCAAGCTAGCTGCGCTGCGTCCCCC
>NW_017806230.1:50917-52022 GCF_001891065.2 Hippocampus comes
CTCAGCGGGGCGTATGTATGACGCAAGTACGTCGGCGGCCTCGTTTTCGAGGGGTTGCGCTCGTGTGCACGAGCAACGAAAAGGATTAGCTTTCCCTCGGCACGTCTATATCCGTCCGACATACTCCAAGCCAGAGGATGTGACGGTCACGGGGGTGCCTTGAGATAGCGGCGGCCTTTCCTTTTTTTTTTTTCCTGTCCGCGCTTGTCTCTGGAAACCCTCGGAATGGGCTTTCCTCATTGAAATGAATGGAAATTCAATGAATGTTTTCCTCCAAAGCTAAATTGCGCTCCGCGGTATTGCCGCGTCACACCGTCATCACATTTGCCGTCGAACACGGACAATCGCGTCGTCTTTCCTCGATGGCGTTCAGTGGCGGCTGGCAAACGGATGTTGCCGGCCATCTCCCATTGGAAGGAACTCATTCTGAACGGACGCTTGCCGGATGCTGTCGCCGTCTGGCAGGCATTTTGCCAACGTCGGTGACGCTTTTATTTTTTTAAATGCTCAGGATTGACCACATCCATGCGTACTTCCAATGTGTATTATTTTTTTTTGACCCCAAGATTCAATGTTTATAACAGACCAGACCAGGAGATTTGGGCCGGCCGGTTATCCGTACGTGCGGCCTTCACTGTCGGCTTCATTTGCAGTATCGGACCGACACAAGTGACGGCATTTCTTTCGGTGTGATCGTTGCGCCTCCTTGATTCCTATCGTCAGAAGAGTGTCGCGGCGGGCTCGCCGCATCGTGCGTGTCGATGTGAGCATACGTGCGCGCATGCCGGCGCGTGTGTGCGGCAGGCGTGGAGTCAGAACGCTTTCCTGTTTTTGTCCTCGGCTCCTCTTGGCACAAGAGAAGGCTCAAACGGTCTGGTAAAAAACAAGATTTGAGCAAGGTCGCGGCCACGCCAACGATGCTGTCCCGACGTTCAGAAAACGGTGCGCTCATCATTGCCAGCGAGGCTTTGCGTCGACACGTTCCCAGCGTGCGATCTCCGCAGAGGCCCGCCGGAGGCTGAGCTGTGAATCAAACCTCACGCGCTCGTAAGAGGTGCAAATGAGCGGCGCGCCGGCCGACGTCGATGTCGCCGAGACGCGCGTC
>NW_017806230.1:52050-52837 GCF_001891065.2 Hippocampus comes
CCCGCGCCTTACATGCAAAAGTGCGGCGCGGGCGTCCCGGGCGAACAAAGGAATGCGGCTTTGCCGTTTTGAACAGCCTGCATGAGTTATGTGGCGCGAGGTAACGGGCTGCTCGAACGTAACCAGCGAGACGTGCGAGTCATTTCCTGTCTTGTCGTGGCTGTCAAATCAAAGCCGCGCTTGTGTTTTGGCGCCGCGGTTGACGGCAAGACCTTCAGTCTGCCCTCGCTGAGCGACTCAATCTTGAGCCGCTCCGTCGCTCTTGGAGGCGGGAGATCGTCAGCACGCCGAAACGTTATCTCGCCCTCTCGCCGAGACCCAACACGAGAGCTGTTTTCATTCTCGCTGGCCAAGCTAATAACGCAGAGGTGTCACGGTGACCGCAGCTCTGCCGGGAGGTCGTGAAAAAAAACCCCAAACAAACAAACAAACGTTACACTGGCGAGATCGTGGATTTCTCCCCGTCTGGGATGCTGTCTTTGAGTGAGATGTCCTCCCTTTTTACTGCCGAGGCGACGCCTCAAACGACGTGTGAGAGGAGCAGAAATGGCAAGCGAGGAATATGGCGGACGCGCGCACGCCAAAGGGAAGAACGGCGAGCATTAATTCCCCGCGTCGAGGCTGGCTGCACTCGCCGCCGTCGGCGTTGACGGCGCTCTTGACGCCGGGTTCCCCAAATTGCGCCCCGTCCCTCTGGCCGTCTCTTGCGGGAGGTGAAGGGGCCTCTTAAGCCGCTCTTTATTTGCATGTTCTGCAGAGGAGTCCATGATGAAAAGGCTCAGCCCGT
>NW_017806230.1:52948-64805 GCF_001891065.2 Hippocampus comes
CACCACGTACATTTCAATGAAGCTCCTCCGCTCCTCTGCACCTGCCCGGCGCCTCGGGTCCGTGGACCAGACACGAATAGCAGTACCGAGGACTGAGCGGAGGCTCCGAGGCGATCGAAGCTTTCCCGTTGTCGGTGCGTGTTTTAAAGCGCTCTAGAAATACGGCTGAGTTGAGTATCTTGAAAGAAGAAGATTTACCATTCACCCGCATACTTACCAAAACCGTATTCGGCAAAACGCATTTGTTTCTCACGTTCGGTATCGATCCAAATCATGACAGTCGCGCCGTAGCAAGCAAACGACTTGGCTGAGACGTCATTGTTTAGCATAGTGTCCGCGGTCCTGTTGGCTGTGAGCTAGCGAATCAGCGATTGAGATAAGAGAGCGTACGTAAAGCGGATCAACCAATTAGCGAGTCAATGAAGTTCAGCAAAACTTTGCTTTTTATTTGGATGTGATCCTGCTTGTATTATGAGCAGGTGTTGCATGCAAATGTACAAGTGGGCGGGCGCGAGTGTGTGCGCACGCTTCTGGCCACGCCTCCGTGAAATGCCGTAACACCCACAAAGCGGATCAACCAATTAGCGAGTAAAAGAAGTTCAGCGAAACTTTGCTTTTTATTTGGGTGTGATCCTGCTTGTATGTTGAGTGGGTGGCGCTTTTTTTTTTTTTCTGGCCCGCCCGGCTGCAAATTTTCTGGCGACGCCCCCGCCTCAACGTGCACCTCCTTCCTCCTCGTTCGTGATCGCATTTGTCTACAAGTGGGCAGGTGCGAGTGTGTGCGCACACTTCTGGCCACGCCTCCGTGAAATGCCGTGACACCCTGGCCGCCCGGCTGCAAATTTTCTGGCGACGCCCCCTCCTCAACGCGCACCTCCTTCCTCCTCGTTCGTGATCGCATTTGTCTTGTCCACGGCACAAAGCGTCTCTCGGTCTCTTTCAGGTCTTCCCGCTGGGGGGTCCGGTGGACGGAGGCACCCGCCTGACAGTGCAGGGCAAGAACCTGGGCCGCAGGGTAAGTATGACCAAATGGTTGTCGGCGTCGTGAGCCGACTGCGCTCGCTGTTGCTATGGCCGTCATCACTGGACTATCGCTTGTTGTGACCGTTATTCTACGTCAACGTCAGACGCAACTGGCTGAAGCGGACGCTCCCGTCCCCGCGCAACCCGTGTTCGGTTTGAGGTTCCACACTTCTTTGCCTCCGTGGCCGAGTTCTGACTTTTGTGGGGTTCACTTAGTTCTTGACCAGCAGAGGCGGCCAATTGAAAAACATTTTGAGCTTCCACGCTTGAGGGAGTCTTTTCTTTGCCTCCGTGGCCGAGTTCTGACTTTTGTGGGCTTCACTTAGTTTGCTGCTGGTTCTTGACCAGCAGAGGCGGCCAATTGAAAAACATTTGACATGTCCGTCAGTCGTCATCCGTCAGTCCGGCCCGGGCACCCGTCCCTCGTTGTCATTTTTTCAAGCCCAACCAAACTCGAATTGTCAGTCCGTCGTGTTATTCTCACCATGCTTCCATCTGTAAATTTGGCATCGGTTGGTCAGTCAACCCCCGTGGGTGTCCGTCAGCCGCTGAGAGATGATTACTCTGACGGAAGAAAACCGACTTTCCTCAGCGCTTCGTCTGTGAAGTTTCCCGTCGATCGTCAGCAAAATGGGCGTCATCGCCGCCTCTGTAAAACCGCTGCCGATCTACACGTGCCCGGCCCGGGCACCCGTCCCACGTTGTCAATTTTTCGAGCCCAACCAAACTCGAATTGTCAGTCGGTCAGTCGGTCGTGTTATTTTCACCATGCTTCCATCTGTAAATTTGGCATCAGTTGGTCAGTCAACCCCCGTGGGCGTCCGTCAGCCGCTGAGGGATGATTACGCTGACGGAAGAAAACCGACTTTCCTGTCGATCGTCAGCAAAGCGGGCATCATCTCCGCCTCTGTAAAACCGCTGCCGATCTACACGTGCCACCTGCCGGGATTGGATCTGTCAATGCAAATGCTATTTTCGAAACTGTTGAAGTGCGCACCTGTGATGAGCTCTGCAATTGCTTGTTGTCACGGTAACCCATCATGACCGCCTGGCAGGGAAGTGCTCAGGCACTCAGTGATTCGAGTGTGGCTGAGATGGCCGAGACCAAAACGCTGACGTCTCTGCCCGGAGCAATGAACGACACCCAGAAAGGAAACGGGTGGAAAAAAACCCCCAAACATTTTCTGCGCTCTGACATCGCAGTGATTGGCCTCATTCGTCTCAACCTCCAGAAGAAAGCGCGCTGCCGGCCGCACTTATTGACTTGGCGGATGACCAAGAGCGAACGATGGCCGCATTGTGGCCAAATTCTTCCAAATGAAGCACAGCTTGGATCAAGCAGACGGTCCCGTCAACGCAACGGCTTGTCCGTCCGTCCCTCTCGCATTGCCATTGGACACGGTCGCCGCGATCTCCTTCAAATCGGGGTCTTTGGGATCACAAAAAGTGCATGAAAAATCCGACTCGCCATCGCCGCTTATTATGCAGAGTCGGCTTGGTGCGTGGGAATCTCTGACCCCAAATAAGTGTCATTTCCACGCTATTATGAATCGATGTTTTGATTGACACGTGCAATTTACAAATCCCGGTCGATCAAATACTTTCTACGAAACAATTGCTCATCTCAAATCATTTCCAAAAGATTTTTCTTTTTTCCCGCGTGTCACCCGTTCACGCCACTATTTGTATGCAAGACGCTTCTTCCTTGAAATGACTCCGTCGCCCCGTCGGGATTATCGCGGCGTCACCATGGCGACAGCGAGGTCGGCCGTCATAACGGAGCCGGATGGAAGTCAGCAACTTTTCCGAAGGCGTTCGAGCTTCCCGGCGCAGCTCAAATGGAAAGCGTTATCTGGTCGCGCTCCGCTGAAGCCCGTCATTGCATTCAAAGCAGGTGTGGGCGCGGCCCACGACTCCCGCCCGTCACTCCGTCCGCCCCCCCGCGACCCCATCGCACACGGAGCGGCCCAACCCTTTTCGTGACGGCCGTGAGCTCATCTTGTTTTTCATTGGCTGTCCGTCACGACAAGCGGGGTCGACCCTCCGCAAATCGCAACGTGTCAGCGCACGGCGCTGGCCGCAGCTCGATGTCATCGGATGTGATCTTGTGTCATCGCAAGCATTTCAAGTCTTTCCATTCATCCTCACCCGTCAAGCGTGAAATTAGCCGGCCGAGTCTTTTCTTTCTGAGCTGCCTGTCAGAAAATTTGGCCGCAAGCCAGCCGTTCAGGTTTCGGTCCTACGGTGACGAACGTCTTCCCCTTTCAAGCAACCCGAACCCGAACCCTTACCCAACATTTCCTTGAGGCTCATTCATGTGACTTCACCTTCATCAATGGAACACAAAGTGCCTCGAAAATGGAATGATCTTGTCTTTTGATTTGCGCAGGCTGGTATGCATCACCGGGAGGTCGCCGTTGGACGGGACGGACCCGGTGCGAGTGGACGTGGAACAGGGCGGGACGGGCAAGTCCAAGGAAAGCTTCTCCTACTTGGTGAGTATCAGGCCTCGCCGGCTTCCGCATTCTTCCCTTCCCTCGTGTTTCCCGCGACACGCCGGGAGAGTCCCCCCCCCCCGGCGAGCCGGCCGAGTGTTAACAGATGCGCTTTACGGCTCGGAAGAATGCGAGGGTGTGGGAATCTTCCGACGTGTAGCGGAGCCGCAACCCGGCGGCCCTCGTCGTTCTGCGCCGGCTGCCAGGAAAAACAAATCGTGTCCGCCGGCTCTGCTCGTTAATTGACCTCGGCCCATTCCAAGAAGAGTCGGCCGCGGCCGCACGACCCATAAAAGCCGCCGCGCTCGTCTTATTTACCGGCCCGCCAGATCAAACGGCCCCCCGATCTCGATTTGATATCAAATGGGCCCTTCATATGTTTACAGCGGAAAGCGGTGTGGCCAAACTACGGCCCGGGGGCCGTTTTGCGGCCCGTCGTCCGTTTTTCAGCGTCCCGGCACGTGGCAAAGAAAGAAAGAAATCAAAAGAAGAATGTTGGAAAGGACACTGGCCACGGGCGGTGAAGGTGGGCGGAGCCAGAAGGGACGGTCGACGGGAGAACTTTTGGCCACGTTCACATTGTCACTTGAAAACACGGTCGCGAATAAAGATCATTCCATCGGAGAAGCACTTTGTTCTCGACGGCTGTGGAAAAATCCTCCGCTACTTGCCTCCGCACCTGCAGCGGAAAGCCCATGAACAATCCCAAACAAGCGAGAATCGCTTTCTCGCCTGACTTTAGCGCGCTTCAGAAAGACGGGGGCGGGCGCCTTTGACGGCGGCCCTTTTCACCCTTGCATATTTCTGTAGGCGGCCCTCAAAAATGGACCCGGCCCCGCTCGAAAGCAAGGGAAAAGAAAGGGCAAATGGAGTCGGAGACAGGATATTTGTCTGCATCTCTTTCACCAAGCCTCAGGAAGGAAACATCTGGCTCCTTGCAGCCGCTCCGCCGCCCAAACACACAATGGCTCTACTCCGTGTACGCGCTGAGGAAGTGAATCCTGTCAGCCAGGATGAGCGCTTCGGCCCAGAGGCCCGGTTCACCCGGGGGTGGAGGGCGGCCACGCAAACTGGGCCCGAGGCTCGAGGCTCGGGCTTTCTCCCTTTTTCACGAGCCGCCGCTCCGGTCGGCGGCCGTCTCCTTCGATGTGATGCGACGAGATGTTTCAAGCGCAGAGCTCGAGGAAAACCCTTCCTTTTTTGTCAGCGTCGAGAAGCGGCGCACGCCACGCAATTGTGAGCTCGAGGAAAAAGATCCCGCCGGGCGGCCATAGGCAACTTAAACGTGACCGCACACTCGGCACATTGGCTGAAATGAAGTGAAAAATTGACTTTGACGCCGGGAAAAAAAACGACTTGCCATATCTTGACCGGGTTGCCTCATTTGGCCCCATTCTACTTCCTACTTTGACTTGCCCACTTTCTACCCCTGCTGAGTTCTCTTGGCGGCCGTTTACGGACCGGCCGTCGAAGCCGCCAGCGCATTGGCCGCTTGGCCCGTCAGGATTTGGGCTCGAACCGCTCGGCCAGGGGACCGCAAGGCCTCAGGTTTGACAACAGACCAGAGAGCGGATGACCGAGCGAGCGACGCGCCGGAGGCTTCCCCTCGAGCAAGGCGGCGAGCCCCCCGAGTCGGGCGCCGTCAACAAGGACTTTCAGCTCAAAGGCCATGTTTGTCGTCTCTGCTTTCAGGTCCCGAAGGTGGTCTCCATGGAGCCCGGGAAAGGCTCCCGTGCCGGAGGAACCAGAGTGACCATCAACGGGGAACACCTGGAGATTGGTTCTCGGGTTCGAGTCATGGTCAACGACACGCTGGAATGCATCATCACCGAGTGAGTCGTCGGCAGCGAGCGCTTCCGTCCCCTCGGGCGTGGCGGTCGGGAAAGGCCGCGTTCGGCTTTGATGGATTCGAGTCTTGTACGCCGCCGCACGGAAATTGAAAGATGGCTTCCAGCACAAAGAGGGGAGAGAGAGAGAGAGAGCCGGGAACGGCGACATTTTGGAGACGGATCCGTTTCGCGCATGAGAGTCAGTCCTTTCCCCGTCGTCTTTTAGGCAAAGAGATGACGCCCTTGAGTGCACCATGCCGCCGGCCCCGCAGGCGGGCGGCGAGTCCGTGCCAGTCTGCGTCCAGTTTGAGAACGTGCCGTGCCAGAGGGACCGACTCAGCACGTCGTACACGTACGAGAAGAACCCCACCATCGGCTTCATCAAGCCCGACAGGAGCTTCCTCAGGTGGGCCGTGCTGAAGGACCGTCACGTGTTCGCCGCGGCTTCCTTTTGCTTCGCCGCGCTCCTGATGGACCCGCGTCGACTCTAATCTCACACGTCAAGGCTGCCCCCCCCCCCGTCAAACGGACCAATCGGAAGCCGCGTGCTCGTCGTGACGGGTCGTGCGCGCCAATACTTGCCTCTCACGCGCCACATTGAGGCACCATCTGCGAGCCGCACGTGCTTGCCGGTGCGGCTAAACACCCTTAATGCAGATCCTCTCCTCTAAGCAACTACTTGTTGCCTCCGTGGCAGAAAAGAAACCACACACACACTCCTCACAAGCATTGTTGTCACCGATGGCCATTGGGAGTTTTGCCAAAATGTCGAGAGAAATGCGGAAGGGCCGCTCTGTCATCACCGTTTGATGGGGTGTGTGTTTTGATTATTTTCTCTCGCACCCGTAAATGGTACGAAAGATTTCCCCGGAGCTCGAGTTGAAGGAAATCAAAGAAAGAAAGAAATGCAATTGTGAATCGAATCGAAATGGCGATATGTGTCAGAAAGGTGGCAATTCAATCTTTTCTGAAAATCGTTCAGTCCTGATGCTGTTGTTTACTTTTTGCCGGGATACGACTTGCTTGTGTGTGTGTGTGTGTGTGTGTGTGTGTGTGTATTGCAGCGGTGGCAGGACCATCACAGTGGCGGGCCACGGATTTGACCTGGTGCAGAGCGCCACCATGCAGGTGGTGGGAATTGGGCAAACGGTGAGTCATCACCGGCACTTGAACACTTTAAAGTGTTTTAAAAACATTTCACTGAGCTGAAAGCATGCGAGAGGGGTCTAATGATGCAAAAAAAAAAAAAAAAAATTGCAGACCCTGGATGTCAATTTTGACTTCTTGTGATCCTGCTCTGCCATCTTCCCGTGAAGCGCACTTATTTTCCTGCTCACGCCGCTCTCTTCTCTTTTCAGGTGTGCGCCGTCGTTTCGCCCGCCGTCATCACATGTCCGTCGCCGCCCTCCAGTCAGTCCCAGCCGACCTCGGTGCAGTTCTACCTGAACGGAGTCCTCTACGCGGGGGAACGCCCCTCGCCCTCTGATGGGGATGCCGAGGAGGAGGAAGACGAGGAAGAGGAGGAGGCGGATGAAGAGGAGCCGCACGCAGGTCACTTCCTGTTGGAATACGTGGAGGACCCTCAGTTCTTCACAGCCAACAAGGAAAAGTTGATCAAACATCACCCGGGAGAGCAGCTGACACTCATCATCAATGTGAGTCGCGTGACGGCAAACGTTCGGCCTTCATCCAAAACAAATTTGGGATGATCGACGTGCCGCTCGGCGGTCGCGCTAACCCGTCGTCCGCCCGAATAGGATCGGCTTGTTTTCTTTTCAGACTTGAAATTCGACGGGTTGACCCGAAGGCAGAAACAAGGCTGCAAAGAAACACGGCGTTTCTTTTTTTTAGGAACGGGGGCTGTCAAGCAGAGGTTAAAATAAGGAGCTGAGCTGAAATATGGCGACGTTTGCTTTGGGTTCACCTTTTTTTTTTTTTTTTTTTTTTTTTCCAGTTGTGTTAGTGTTGCGAATGGGCTCGTGCATATTTTGTCAGATGCCGCAGCCTATTTTCTCTGATAGCGTGATGCTTTTCGTGTCAGCATGTGCTGTGTTTGGATTGGGAAGTATTTGTTGACAGAGACCTGGGAGGTGGCATCCTGCGCTGGCGACAGGAGAGGGCCTTCGGGGTGCAATCACAGCGAGGAAGCACACTCGTGATAAACACACACACACACACACACACACACACACACACACACACACACACACACACACACACACACGCTTCCTCACTTTTTGAAAAAAAAAAATAAGCGGGGATGGGGGGGACGGGGGTGGTGGATTTCACTTCCATCCAAATTGGCTCTCACTTTCCTTATTTTGGCCTCGTTCCCAGTTGGTAATCCCATCATTGTGGTCACCAAGTGAATTGCTAAAAAATGCAGAATGAATTTGAAAACAAACAGTCTCACAATCAAAGCCGCACATTTGCCACTTGGCTGCGGTAAAAGCAAAGAGTGACGTTTCATTGGCTTTTCTCTTACTCTCGTTTGACTGACAAACAAAAGCCTGCTGCTCATGCAAGGCTATCATATATGTAATACCCCTTGTGCTGCAATTTCTACGATGTTTGTAACACATGGGTTACCCCATATGTTACAATTTCTACAATTTTTGTAGATTTTTGCATATTGTCATCTTTAAATCAAAGACACAGCATAAAAAGTGTGTGATATGAAATATTCCAATTCATGTTTTATTTATGTCGATTTATATTCATGTTTTGGTCAGAGCACAATACCGCTTTTATTGTCCATAGAGGGCAAAAATACAAAGAAAAAAATAAGAACTATATGTGTATGTATAGCACTGATGCCACTGAACATGTCGAGTGGTTGAAAGTGAAATAAATATTCAGGAATAATACTTTTACAATTTTTGTACATTTTTTTTTCTTAATATACATGGAGTCCAGTACTGTATATGTTGCTCTATGTGACTCGCTGTTGTTTTGCAGCTTCTTGCGGACTTACCTGTTTATGTTAATTGGTCCCTACTTAGCGGATTTTCGTTTATCGCGGGTGGTTTCGGTCCCCATTAACGGCGATAAACGAGGGATTACTGTACCTCCTTTTAAAAGTGCACTTAAGTTTCAATTCTCAGTCATGTTGAACATTTGAAATGTTGAAAATAAGTGTGTGTGTGTGTGTGTGTAATTTTTGTTCTTATCAAAGCATCAAGTCGCGCTTTCGGTTGTGGATTTAACAAACAATGACGGTCTCTTTGTGTTTCTTATCTTGCATCATGACGATAGTCTTCTTTCATTTCTCAAAGTCTCGTTTATCCCATTTATCTTCAAAAAAAAAAAAAAAGCTGAGAAACATTCCTGATACGTTTTCCGTAAAAATGGGGATGCCAAGCCACGAGTACGTGGGGGTTGACTGTATACCCGTAAACCTGGGTGGACTTGACTAGCTCGTTGGATTGGTGGTTTTCCGTGGCAATAAAAGCGATTCCGTGGCTCAACTTTTTGTGAAGGTTTCATGAATGATGCGTTTAGCAGCAGGAGGAGGACTGACGTCGTCAACGGACCGGGTGGGGGCGGGGGGTCCACGGCGAGCGATGGCTCTGTTGTTTTTTCCGACCGACGTCGTCCGGCTGAGGGCCTGAGAAAGTTCTTTTGGGCAATCGCAGCGTCTCGGTCAGCAGATTTGTTTTTCTAGTCTCGGCCGTCTCAGTTAGCGGGATGGTTTGCTGCTCTAAGCCGAAAGGACGTCCGCCGGCTTCCTGTGCGCGACGGCCGCCCAGCGCCGCCCGCGTTAACGTTCCCGGCCTGAGGCAACTGACGGCCATTTGTGTGTGTGGTTTTTTTTTCCCGTGGCAGAAAGGGCCCAGCGATCTGGAACTGATGCCGGACGAATACTCGGTGATGATCGGCCCCTACCCGTGCAACATCAGCTTCCACAACGACCAACTTTTCCACTGCACCATCGGCGGCCTGCTGAGCTCCCGGCGGCGCGAGCCGATGGGAGGAGACTCAAGCCGACGGCGCCTTTGGCGGCAATTGCCAACTCGGGCGCATCCGTTCCCGCCGCACGAAGCGAAGCGGTCCCCGATTCGATCCGGGTGCGCTCGGACACGGTCTGCGCTCTGCGTTTTGTTTCGCCGTCATGAGCGGAACGTCGTTGAAGAAGACGCCCCTGCTACTGTCGGTGCCCAAAATGTTTTCGCGGTACACCAACGTGGTTTGGCCAGCTGAGGGGGCGGGCCAAAGCTCTTGAATGCTGCCGCTGTTGGATTGTGGGAAGTGTGGGTCGAAAAGTCGAGGTTACCTGAGGTCAGTTTTTTCAAAGAGCCAGACGGGCTCAGAAGCGCTCACCATGAGCGGGGAGGGATCGGCCAACGAATGGACTTTTCCGTTGCCGGGATTCACGGCACGGACGTCCTCATCCGACGCCGAAATTCTCCGAGCGCTTTGCCTTTGCTCGTTGAGGTTATTTGCGATCTTTCCGCTATCTGGGGAGCCGCCAACTGTCGGCTCACTGCGATCTGGAGGGCGTGACCTCCCTTGTCCACCAGTTGCGTACAAGTGACCTGCAAGGAAAAAAAGTCATTTGGCACGCTTGGCTTTGGGCGCCTGCCGCGGGGTTGCCGCCATATCGCCTTGAGGCTTTATCGGTCTGCCATTTTCAGGCAGGCAATTTGACAGGAAGGCCGACATGCGCTTTGTCTGCGTGTCAAAATGAGGCGGGTCTGAGTCACGATGACGGTCGTGAGAAAAGCAGACGTTCGCGTCCCGGCTGCTCGCGTTCCTCTTTTTGGCTCCGTTTCTATGGGGGGTGGGGGGAGAGGGGGTCATCAATTCTGAAGCAAGAGCCACGATGTGAGCGGGCGGCGTGCCGAAAGAGCTCCGAAAGCGATGGATGTCAGTCTGCCGCCAGAGTGCTGCCTGCTGCAAAAAACATTTGCCTTTTTTCTTTTTTTTTTTTTTTTTTGTGTGTACAGAAACAGAAAGATTTGTTTTGGGCTGCGCAACAACACACACTGGTTGTGTTTTTCCGACATTGTCTGGGAATAAAAACGGAGCAAAGTGACGTCTTGTAACCACGATGTACCGAGGCCATCGGAAGCGTTGCTCGGCGACGGAGGGGCAGCCGTCCATTCTGTTCGGAAGCAAGGCGGCGGCGGCGGTGGCGGCGGTTCGCTTGCCGCCGTTCGTCGCAAGCAAGGCCTTGTCACTATTTTGTGGCAAAAATGCAGTTGTGACAGTGACGTCGACGTTACGAAGTTGTTGGCTGACGTGAAATCCGGACTTTGAAATGGAAACGTTGTAATGGCTGTCAACGGGGTACGTTGAAATGCGGCCCGACTGTACTTGAAAAGAAAAAAGCTGGGCTCCGAAGCGCAGCCGAGCCGACGAGGGGAAACCGTGTTCCTCGTACCCGAGCGAAACAGGAAGGCGCAACACTTTGCCCGCCGTGGCACCCGGCGGAACGAGTCCCGAAGGCGCTCTCTCTCGCGCTCGACATCAATTCCCAAGAAGAAAACGATTTGGAGGGAGGCGCTTTCTTTTGTGAAATGTTTTCTTTTTTCTCCCTCAACGAACGCCGGCATTGGCTGAGGGAAGTCCTTCTCTTGTCACATGTGGGTCAGCGTGAGTCATGTGACCCGTTGGCTGAGGGCTGAGGAGAGGTCAGCAAGCGGCGAGGGACAGCAACAACCATCCTCGCCTGCTGACTGGTCACGAGGCGCAAGCGGAAGTCCTCTTGTCACATGTGGGTCAGCGTGAGTCATGTGACTCGGCGCAGCCGGCCGGGCCCTTTGTCAAGTCCGCACGCGCTCATTTGTCCGAGAGGTGCCCCCGCGCCTGTCCTGGCGACGACAGCGCGGATCTTCACCTTGGCCAAAACGTGGCTTGGTTTCTTAGCGTGCGGATTCAGCATGCCTCGAAGCTTCCCGTCGAGCCCGGTGACCACGTCTAAAAACGCAAAGTGGCTCTTCTCCGGCTCAGCCGTCGACGATCGTCGTTCCGTCTTTCTTTGCCGCCGTGACGGACCGTTGTCAAAATCGGCAACTTGACCAATTTGGCCAAGCCGTCGACGATCGTCTTTCTATCGCTTGGCCACGATCTCGGCCGTGATTTTGTCGCCATGACGGGCGATTGTCAAAATTGGCAACTTTGCCAGTTGGGCTAAGCTTGGTCTGGGAGACTCCCTTTCCAAAGCGCGAGACCATTCCGGCTTCCGTCGACCAGCGCGTGCGCGCCGCGCCTCTGGAAGTACAACCACGATGTACCGAGGCCATCGGAAGCGTTGCTCGGCGACGGAGGGGCAGCCGTCCATTCTGTTCGGAAGCAAGGCGGCGGCGGCGGTGGCGGCGGTTCGCTTGCCGCCGTTCGTCGCAAGCAAGGCCTTGTCACTATTTTGTGGCAAAAATGCAGTTGTGACAGTGACGTCGACGTTACGAAGTTGTTGGCTGACGTGAAATCCGGACTTTGAAATGGAAACGTTGTAAAGGCTGTCAACGGGGTACGTTGAAATGCGGCCCGACTGTACTTGAAAAGAAAAAA
>NW_017806230.1:65151-67838 GCF_001891065.2 Hippocampus comes
GCAGGGCGGCGGCGGGGGCGGCGGTTCGCTTGCCGCCGTTCGTCGCAAGCAAGGCCTTGTCACTATTTTGTGGCAAAAATGCAGTTGTGACAGTGACGTCGACGTTACGAAGTTGTTGGCTGACGTGAAATCCGGACTTTGAAATGGAAACGTTGTAATGGCTGTCAACGGGGGACGTTGAAATGCGGCCCGACTGTACTTGAAAAGAAAAAAGCTGCCTTCTCTGCCGCTGTCAAAACGCAGCCTTTTTCATGCGGGCTTTTGGATCAAATCTGTTGTTCCTTCTGCCACTTCTTCAAAACAAAACTTTTGACAACTGCTTTTTCATGTTTGCTCGGGAACCAGGATGCTTCCCCCACTTTCTTTTTGCCAACACGTTTCCCCACAGCGACAGCGGCTTTAGCGTACAATTAGCGTACGTTCATGATGAGAAAAGGAACATCAGCTAGCCCTTAATTCAATGGGACACTTTGTCATGTTGTCTGTAAAAAAACAAAAAAACAAAACCTGATGCAGCAGCGGGGAGCCACAATGGGAATTTGAGCCAAGCATGTGATCAAACTCGCCCCCTCCCAAAATGGCACCTCGGCGGTTTGGATCTCATCCGTGAAACCTAAGCGGAGTATCGCCGAAACGGACGCGGCTCGCGGAAGGCGCTTTGATGTTCCTCCGGACGTAAATCTGCCCGCTCGCCGCCGCGATTGGCTTTGACGCCGCGCTGGCTCGCTCCTTTCCACATCTTGTGAGCGCCCGCCAAAGCCCCAAATGACGGCTTGAAGAAGAGTCCACACTAGCTAGCTAACGGGATGTTTTTTTTTCTCCTCTTCTCAGTATGACGATGATACGAGTTGAGCTGCACCAAGTGGGAATTGCGTATCAATCACAGGGCAAAAAAAAAGCATTCATATTTGATATTTTATACAAACTTTGTGAATATACTTGAATGCAAGAATGAAATCACTCCCTCTAATTTCACAAGTGTCTTTTTTTTTTTTTCAATAGTAAGATCTGTACTTTTTTACTAAGTGATGAGTACAGAACGTGACTCCTTTTGCCAGCTGCGGCCAATAATGTGGGCATGCGCAAAGCAAAAAGCGCAATATGAATGTATTCCAAGATCTGCGCGACAGACACAAGACAGATTCTGATCTCCCCCCCCCTTCCCAAATTTCCTTCATATCTGCGCCATACAATCTTGTTTTATGTTGAGAGGGAAGAAATGTCATCTGTGCTGTATGTTACACATGCGTACAGCACATTTGACAATAAAGTCGTATTCAATTCAATACAGTGCCAAAAAAGGGCTCTCTTCTTCTCCCCTCTTCTCTTTTTTCTGCTCTTCTCCAATCGTAGGTGCAAGTGGGCAACTTCCGGCACACCATCGCCAAAGTGCAGCTGGGCGGCAGCGAGCTGGCCATCGTGGTGTCCATCGTGGTGTGCTGCGTCCTGCTGCTGCTCTGCACGGCGGGTAGGTCGGCCGGCCGGGAGGGAGATGGAAAATCCAGATGGGACTCGGGCAGCACAATGGCGTCCTTGTTGCCCCGCGCTGATAGTCTTAGCAGACTGTCGGATCAACGCGCTCTTCGACCAGCCTGTCACTCATTTGGGAAATCGATCGCATGCGTTTGTGGCCTATTTAGGATCAATGTGTCCAGTTCAATACCCCCCCCCATGATCAGAACCGCTTTCTCCTCGGGGGTGGGGAGGGTGGTGAGCGCGCCAGGGGCTTTCCCAGCTCCCTTCGGACAGTAGGCGGGGGAAACCCTGAGCCGGGCGCCGGCCAATCGCGGGGCACGCCTTGACCTGCAGCCATTCGCGCTCACAATCGCAGAACAAAATTAGAATAACCCGGTCGACCGGAAGAGCAATAGCAGCTGCGGACGAGAGACGGAAAAAAAAAAAAAAACATTGTGTGTGTTTTCTTCTTGTGTGTGTGTGTGTCCAGCCCTTGTGGTGTATTGTACAAAGAGTCGAAGGGCAGAACGCTACTGGCAGAAAACTTTACTCCAAATGGAAGAGATGGAGTCCCAGATCAGAGAGGAGATCCGCAAAGGTGTGTTTCATGCAACACGCACCCCCCTCCCCCCACCCACCCCCACACACACACTCACACTGCTGTCTTATCAGACTGCGTTGGGACGTCAAATGATGTTCCGTGTCAATCGACAAGAGAAAAGAGCACAAAGTGTGACAGAAATATCTTCCCATGTTTGTCGGTGTTGTTTTGAGCACTTTTCCGCTTGTCCGTGTTTGTTGGAGGGTTTGGACTGTTTTTGACGTCATGAGACGGGCGAAGGCCGCCGCCTCTCCGGTCACGAGCCATCGGTCACGCGCGCTCACGGCGATTTGGCCGCGTCGCCTCCCTGCGAGGCGAGGCCACGACGCGCGCGCGCGCCAGTGAAGCTCGGCGAAGGCCGCTCTCTGAAATTGATGGCTTTGAGATAAGGGCAGCCAAAGAGGAAGAGGGATGGCGGGAGGAGGAGGCCGGAGGTGTCGGAGTCAAGGCGGCCAGGCTGAGGAAAAGCAGAAGTGCATCGGACACGAGGGGGGAGGGGGGGTGTCGCTCCGGATAGATTTGTGGCCCGCTCCGCGGAGGGAGGGCCGGGACAAAAGCCGAGCTTGACACAGAAAGAACGGGGAGGCGAGCAAGGTGGCGAATGCTGACAGGAAGGTGGGGGGGGGGGGGG
>NW_017806230.1:68670-73411 GCF_001891065.2 Hippocampus comes
AGGAAGGTGGGGGGGGGGGCTGCTTTCAAACATATGAGTGAGCGACAAGATAGATAACTCGGGAGGATGCTTGCCCTCCGTCCCCCAGCTTTTTTTTTTCTCTCCACTTCCAACCAAACGCAATCTGAAGAAATCTGCCGGCCCAAATGTGTCTGATGCGGAAGTGCTCCTCTGTGGCTCCCATTCGATCCAACATGCCGCCAGCCTTGTCAAAGTGATTCCGTGGCGCGAGGCGGAGGCGGCGTCTGACTTGCCGTTGGTCCTTTCAGGCTTTGCGGAGCTGCAGACGGACATGACCGACCTGACCAAGGAGCTGAACCGCAGCCAAGGCATCCCCTTCCTGGAGTACAAGCAGTTTGTCACCCGCACCTTCTTTCCCAAGGTGACCGCTCTCCCTTCTCTCATTTCCACACACACTCGCGTTTTTCTTCATCTGCGCCCCTTCTTCCGTAACCCGCCGCCTTTTGGCATCCGCGTGGCAGTTCACCGGCTTGAGGCTTGAAAGACACGCCGGGCGTTGCAAAATGTCGCCTCAATTGGCACCCTAGCGGACCGCAAATGTGTTGTCGGTAGGGAAGCGATTTTCGGACGTGCGAGCCACCCTGACGGGCCGCGTCGCCGCGTGGGCATTTTTCCACCAATACGCCCGCGCGCGGCTCGGCGTGCTTCATCTTGCGAGCGCAGGCGTGCGCTTTCGAGGAGACGCGACAATAGCGGGCACCGAGACAAGGGAACTTTTCACTCCGATTTTTCTCAAGTGGCACTCGGCTCGCACGCCCACGCCGCACCGGCCGCTCGCTCGCTCGCTCCCAGCAGGCTCCTTGGCGGAAACGTGGACGCGGCCGTTCCCGGATGAAATTTTCAGCAAATGCTGCCTCTTGACCCCCGTTTCTTCGTATTTTTCACATGTCTGTCGAGCTTTCGGTCTTCGGGATGTTTGGCGCGGTGGTGTCGGCGTTCCTTTGCGTCCTCCTTCGCGGGGCCCGCTTGGTACTAAAACCCGAAAGTGCGCATTTGCTGGTCTCGAAGGTTTTGCCTGTGCTGTTTTCTGAAAAGTCCAACGTGCGAGCGCGACGCAGCCTTTGTTCACTCGAACGGTCGAAAATAAATCGAGTCTCTGTTTTCACTCGATGACAGTGACGATCGGAGTGCCCGACGATATGATTTGATCAGGAAAGCTTTCACTCCACACAAACAAACAAAAAGTGGTCGGGAGAGCTTGTCATCGTTCTGCCCATCACGAACTCCGACGCACGAGTCGGTGCGCTTTGTCTTTCGGGATTGCTCCGACGACACGAGGAAATGCCGGCATTTTTCATCGGTGCTCCCCGGGGGGCCACCGAGGCCCACACGCTTCGTTGCCGGCTGATGGCAAAAAGGCCATTTTCAAGACGGACAAAATATGTGCGGACGATACACATAAAACATTTCCCAATGCGCGGATCAAAGATTGACAATCGTCGTCCAACAACACAGTCACCTCCGACTGTCTTTTCTTTTTTCCTCTCGCGCATCAAAAAACCAAAAAGACCATTCAAGGCACAAACTGCCGAATAAGAGACATGAAGAGCAAGAATTCATTTTTTCCACCCAAATCAACTCGCTCAAAATGTCGACATTGTTGAGGAACTCAGTTTGTCCCCGCATCAGCTTGCAAATGGCCGGCGCATTTGTTAATTAATTGTATGTTCAATAAACAAACAATTAATTAACAAATGCGCCGGCCGGCCCTTCCCGCTTTCACGTGCGCACGCCGCGTCCGCCTTTCCTCTGTCCAAGCGGTGTCCGTTTCCGTCCTCTCCTCTCAAAAGGCGCAAATGCACCTCGCGTCGATGTTGCCCTTTCGACGCGAGCCCGTTTGGAAGATGGGCTTCCAATCTGCTCGAATGAAGCGGCAGCCAAGTTTGCAGCCTCTTTGGCGCAGGCGGAGCTCCGGGAAATCGGGCTCGGGAAGTCCATTTAGGGGGGTCTCAAGGCCGCAGAAATGCTTCAAGACCGCCTCTTCCCCTCATCGTGCCGTCCTGACCGCGGCCGGCTTTGTTTTCAGATGTGCTCCGATTACGAGAGGAGTCTGGTGCAGCCGACCTACGAGTACGATTCTTTGGGCCCTCGCGCTCTGCCGGAGACGCACCCGCTGTTGCAGGACTGGCAGGTGAGGCAAGTTTGCCGGTGCCTCCGTTTGGCTCCTGACGCCTTCCGCGCTTTCCCGACCGGGTCAAACGGGGGCTCCGCCAGCGCCTCGTGGAATGGCGCCGCGGCGCACGTTGTCGCCGCGCGCCCGCGTGCGGGGTCGATGCCGAACGTGGCTCGGCGAAGAAATCCCTCCGAGCTCACTCTGGACAGCCCAACCTTTGGATTCTTGGGAGAGCGGGGGAGAGCGCGGGCGCTTTCGCAGCCGCCCGCCCGCCGCACGTTACGAGACAAAGTAACAATCGTGAGCTCGGTTGGGAGGCGGCAGCCAGAGCGGGAGCCTGTCCGACGGTGACAAAGTGCCCTTCGCCCACATCGTCTTCCCGGGAAGGGTTTCCAGGTCACGCAAACTAAATCTCTCCGGCGCGAGCATTTATCTTCATGCTCCCCTTCTGTCAGCCGGCAAGCCGCACGCACGCACGCGCCTCTCTCTGGTTGCCACGCCCAGAGAGAGGACGAGCCGGCCGGCCGGAGCCATGAAGTGGCCTCCGCGTGTTTGGGATGCGCGAAGAGCCGCCGAACAGGCCGAGCAACGCATGAGGTCACGTGGCCAAATAACGCTTTGCCGCCCTCAGGCCGCCAGCCCGACCAGACCCAACGTCGAGGAAGGCATCGCGCTCTTCGCCACCCTTCTCAACAACAAGCACTTTCTCATCACCTTCGTCCACGCCTTGGAGCAGCAGAAGGACTTTGCCGTGCGCGACAGGTAAGCGTCCGCTCGCGCTCTCTGAAATCAAGATCCTCATCCTAACTCTTTGAACGTCGCCACGTCAAGTGCCGTCAAGCACGTTTTTGAACGGGGTCGGGCGCGGAAGAGTCTTGGCCCGCTCTGGTTGGATCTTGTAGCTCAGAAAGTCGAAAACCACACCGACGCTGGCCAACCAATGGCGGAAAATTTGCCGCTTACGCTGTCGCCTGGCAGACGCCAAAAGCGCATTGTGATGATTTTGATTATGAATAGCGCAGGCGCTCTTGGGTCAGCGGCGACGTCACGACGTCGTCGCTCCGACTTGGCTCTTTGGCAAAACCAAACGCATTCTTCCCGAGAACCTGCGAAGCGCCAACGAAGCGCAGCGCTGGCCCCGGCGCCCAACCGGCACCGGGTTTTTTTTTTTTGTGGGGGGGAGGTGCAAAAGGGCTTTGGGTCTCGCGATCACAAAATCATCAGAATAATGTGCCGTAAATTCAAGGTTATTCAGCGGAGGGCTTATTTGATGCGTCACGTGACCTGCTATTTGCATCATCTGCTCAACTTTCCATTCACGGCGCCGATGAAATGGCTCCCATTGGATTGATCGAAACACGAGTCCAAAAACGGCTTGCGGGTCCGCGATGCAAGTTAATTGCGCAATCCGAGTGTGCCGCGTTTCCACATCCGGGCCTCGACGGAGGCTGGCACGTTCGCCTCGCAGTGCAGAGGTGCGGGGTTGAAATCCGGGCTCCGGCCTTCCCGTGCGGCTTTCGCGTGCCCACCCGCCTGGCTTTTCTCCGGGTACCTCACTTTCTGTGGGGAATCCCGTTGCCTCTCCTGATGAGTGTTTTTGTGGAGGAAATCAAATCCCCCTGCGCCCCGCGAACGAATGATGCGGTGGTGCCACGATTCTTCCTCGGTCACGGCCGCGTCGCGGATGGGTCGTTTTCCCCAAAGCCGACGCGGCATTTGTCGGCGTTTGACGCGTCTGCTCGCGTGTCCTCGGCAGGTGCAGTCTGGCCTCCCTGCTGACCATCGCCCTGCACGGCAAGCTGGAGTACTACACGGGCATCATGAAAGACCTCCTGGTGGACCTGATTGACGCCTCGGCCTCCAAGAACCCCAAGCTGATGCTGCGCCGCACCGAGTCCGTGGTGGAGAAAATGCTCACCAACTGGATGTCCATCTGCATGTACAGCTACCTCAAAGTGAGAAACGCCCACCGCGTGAGCCAGCCCTGTCGATCGGCGTCCGTGTCGCTTGCCGCTCAACCGGGTGATCGCCGCGGCTCAACCCGCCGCTAACGCTATGGGACTCGTCGTTTTGTTCAGGAAACGGTGGGCGAGCCTTTCTTCCTCCTGCTGTGCGCCATCAAGCAGCAGATCAACAAGGGCTCCATCGACGCCATCACGGGGAAAGCGCGCTACACCCTCAATGAGGAGTGGCTGCTCCGCGAGAACATCGAAGCCAAGCCGCAGGTAGGTGGGACCGTCCCGCCGCCGCCGCCGTCGGCTCGCTCGCCTTGACGGGCGGCGGGCTTCCGAAAAGAAAAGGGGCCAATTACAGTTCACGGCACGGCGCCCCCCCGTTTTTTTTTTTTTTTTTTTCGCGCCATCACGGGGAAAGCGCGCTACACCCTCAATGAGGAGTGGCTGCTCCGCGAGAACATCGAAGCCAAGCCGCAGGTAGGTGGGACCGTCCCGCCGCCGCCGCCGTCGGCTCGCTCGCCTTGACGGGCGGCGGGCTTCCGAAAAGAAAAGGGGCCAATTACAGTTCACGGCACGGCGCCCCCCCGTTTTTTTTTTTTTTTTTTTTTTTATATCCTTCAATATTCTTCTCTTGTTTCGCTTTCTACCCTTC
>NW_017806230.1:75351-75974 GCF_001891065.2 Hippocampus comes
GTTTTTGTGGAGGAAATCAAATCCCCCTGCGCCCCGCGAACGAATGATGCGGTGGTGCCACGATTCTTCCTCGGTCACGGCCGCGTCGCGGATGGGTCGTTTTCCCCAAAGCCGACGCGGCATTTGTCGGCGTTTGACGCGTCTGCTCGCGTGTCCTCGGCAGGTGCAGTCTGGCCTCCCTGCTGACCATCGCCCTGCACGGCAAGCTGGAGTACTACACGGGCATCATGAAAGACCTCCTGGTGGACCTGATTGACGCCTCGGCCTCCAAGAACCCCAAGCTGATGCTGCGCCGCACCGAGTCCGTGGTGGAGAAAATGCTCACCAACTGGATGTCCATCTGCATGTACAGCTACCTCAAAGTGAGAAACGCCCACCGCGTGAGCCAGCCCTGTCGATCGGCGTCCGTGTCGCTTGCCGCTCAACCGGGTGATCGCCGCGGCTCAACCCGCCGCTAACGCTATGGGACTCGTCGTTTTGTTCAGGAAACGGTGGGCGAGCCTTTCTTCCTCCTGCTGTGCGCCATCAAGCAGCAGATCAACAAGGGCTCCATCGACGCCATCACGGGGAAAGCGCGCTACAGCCTCAATGAGGAGTGGCTGGCCCCCCGGGAAATCGCAGCA
>NW_017806230.1:76098-78844 GCF_001891065.2 Hippocampus comes
TTTTTTTGCAGAACATCAACGTGTCCTTTCAGGGTTGCGGCACGGACTCGCTCGCTGTCAAGGTGATGAACACCGACACCGTCTGCCAAGTGAAGGAGAAAATCATCGAAGCCTTTTACAAGAACTTGCCCTTCTCCCAGTGGCCCCGAGCGCAAGACGTCGACCTGGGTAAAAAGCGCCGTTCTCGTCGATGATTTTCATTCGCCCCCGGAGATTCGATGCTCCCCGTCGCAAAAGGTCAACTCCTGTCGCCGAGCCCTCCCAACCCGCGGCTGCAATCAAATAGACGACGGCTCGCGCCGAGGACATTTTGACGCTAATCATCGGCGGGATTATTGCTTCCAAAAGCCGAAGCGCCCGCGGCGCCGATTTGATGAACGGCCCGAGATTACTTTGAGCGGGCCGCCGCGTGCGGAGTCGCGACCTCCGCCCGCGCCTCTCCGCGTCTTCCCAAACGCGGACGGCGACTCCCCTGGCTTTTTTTCCATGACGTCGACGCCATGGTCTCGTCTCGCATCCCCTCAGAGTGGTTCGACTCGGGCAGCAACGGCAAACCTCTGCAGGACCTGGACAACTCCTCGGTCATGGAGGACGGCCGCAAGAAACTCAACACCATCTTCCATTACCAGGTGCGCGTGCGCAGCGTGCGCAACGAGCGGGTCCTCCTCCGAGGCGACGGTGACCACGTTTGCGTCACTTGCTTTCCCTCTCCAGATCCCGGAAGGGGCGTCGCTCGCCATGAGCCTGCAAGACAAGAAGGAGAACGTGCTTGGGAGAGGTACGTCGCCTCGCCTCGCTCGCTCGCCCACTTAACGCACGAATTCGCTCGCTCGTTCGCTCGCTCCGCCACACCAAGCGCTCGCACGATGTTGACCGCAAACTTCAAAAAGGAGACGGAAGGAGGCCTAAAGAAAGCAGCGGCATGTCTTCTCTGCTCTCGTCACGGCAAACCCGACCGGGCCACCTATCTCGGCGGTCGCTAATATCGTCGGGCCGCTTCGTCCGTTGCCATCCGGCCGCGAGACGGACGCCGTTCGGGCGTGTCGCGGGTCGGCCCCGGTGGGAGGTGCACCAGGAGGCATCCGGACCAGATGCCGGAGCCTCCTCATCTGGCTCTGCTCGGATCGGCCCTTCACGTACGGCCGCACTCGTCGCCTCCCTTTGAGGCAGCGCCTCGTTCGGGTCGCTCGAGTTTAGGATCTTGCCGCAGCTCGCGGGCGTAGCTTCGGGTGGGTTCGCAGATCCAGCGGGAAATCAAGAGCGTCGCTTTCGGGATCGCATCGCATGGATATCGAGCGCCGCGGCGTGCGGACGAAAGCCCAAGATAATTTCTCGTCTCCTTCGCGTGGGGGAGGATCTCGCCCTCGACCCACAGAGGCCACGCCCATTTCCGACTCGGTGCCGTCAGCGTCCTCGGCTGAGAGTTGCAGGACACGGTTCGATGAAGCCGACGGAAGCGCGGCATCTGGCTCGAGCAGAGACGCCATCCCCAGGACGACAAAGCGGAGCCCCGCGATGCTTCGTCGCAAGCGAGGCCTTGTCACTCAAAATGCCGTCGTGACAATGACGTCGACGTTTCGAAGGTGAAATCGGGACTTTGAAATGGGAACGTTATCAAGGCCGTTGAAATGCGCTGCAACCGTATTCGCGTCTCACCTGAGGGTCGCCGCAGCCCGTTGCAAATGTGTGTGCGTCACTCTTTTCTCGCCTTTCACTCGTTATCTGTGTCCTTGGCGCCGTCTGACAGCGTCCTTCGCCTTGCGGCTCCCCTTCATCACTTTCTGCCCTCGCGTGAACTCCTTCTGCCTTCGCCTCCTCTCAATGTCTTTTTGTTTTGGCTTGTTTTGGGTTTTTTTTTTTTTTTTTCCCTCCCTCGGCGCCGTCACCTCCCGCCCGCTTGCCTTCACCCGTCTTCTCTCATTTTCTCTCTCTCGTTGATCGGACAATGTTGCTTCTTTCTTTTTTTTTTTTGTCTCTCCCTAGCCAAAGACCTGGACACGGAAAAGTACGTCCACTTGGTGAGTGAGCGCTGGCGGATTCTCAACGCGGTCTTCCAGGGTTGCTTTGGCTCCGTGCGGAGATGGAGAGAGAGAACAGGGGGGCTGAACGGAGGTGAAAAGGAAAAGCCGCCGCAAGGAAAGAGCGGCGCTAATGCGGCTTAAGCTCTTTTCAAGAACATCTGCCGAGAGCCGAGCCCTTTGACGTCGCAATAATGAGTTCTCGGGAGCGCAATTTGCCGGGTGAACGCTCGGTTTTCGGGGGCGGCTTTGTGCCGTCGTGCGTTTTGCCGGTCGGACGCGTGATCCGGCGAGCGGCGGGCGTCGTGTCCGGCGCGCGAAACGTTGAAAGTCCTCCGAAGGCGCGTCGTTGACCGGGAGCCCGGTGGCGTTTGCAGGTCCTTCCGCACGACGAGCCGACGGAGCCCAAGAAGTCGCACGGGCAGAGCCGCCGCAAGAAGGTGCTGCCCGAAATCTACCTGACGCGCCTCCTGTCCACCAAAGTGAGCGCGCGCTTTCGGCGGGACGCTTTCGGGGCCATTCGGGGGGCCTTTTGCTTCTAACCCCGCCCATCCGCTCCTCCCCAAGGGAACGCTGCAGAAGTTCTTGGACGACCTCTTTCAGGCCATCCTCAGCATCCCCCCGGAACAGCCCCCGCTGGCGGTCAAATACTTCTTTGACTTCCTGGAGGAGCAGGCCGACAAACGGGGCATCACCGACCCGGACACCCTCCACATCTGGAAAAACAA
>NW_017806230.1:78871-79152 GCF_001891065.2 Hippocampus comes
GGTCAACATCCTGAAGAATCCCCAGTTCGTCTTTGACATCGACAAGACGGACCACATGGACGCGTGTCTGTCCGTCATCGCGCAGGCCTTCATCGACGCCTGCTCCATTTCCGACCTGCAGCTGGGCAAGGTCAGTCCGTACCGCCGATCCGTCTCGCCGGATCTGCCGACAACGCGCTTCTGACATCGCCGCGTCGGCGCGCGTTTCCAACGGCGTAGCTGCCGCTCTGATCGAAAAACGGGTTGGACGCTGCCCTCAGTCGGGTCGCAAAACGACCAGG
>NW_017806230.1:92977-98653 GCF_001891065.2 Hippocampus comes
GCTGCCCGAAATCTACCTGACGCGCCTCCTGTCCACCAAAGTGAGCGCGCGCTTTCGGCGGGACGCTTTCGGGGCCATTCGGGGGGGGCCTTTTGCTTCTAACCCCGCCCATCCGCTCCTCCCCAAGGGAACGCTGCAGAAGTTCTTGGACGACCTCTTTCAGGCCATCCTCAGCATCCCCCCGGAACAGCCCCCGCTGGCGGTCAAATACTTCTTTGACTTCCTGGAGGAGCAGGCCGACAAACGGGGCATCACCGACCCGGACACCCTCCACATCTGGAAAACCAACAGGTCAGCGCCGCAAACTCCGCCGCGCGAGCCGGCTCGCTGGCAAGCTTTTGAGGGACCCCCCTGATGCCGCCCCCCCCCCCCAGCCGTACCGCCGATCGAGCTCGCCGGATCTGCCGACAACACGCTTCCGACATCGCCACGTCGGCGCGCGTTTCCAACGGCGTCGCTGCCGCTCTGATCGAAAAACGGGTTGGACGCTGTCATCAGTCGGGTCGCAAAACGACAAGGTACCGATTTGGCCGACGCCCCGAGGTTCTCACAAGCGTACGTCGCCATCCAGCCGCCATATCCGTGGGCCCACCCCCTGACTTGCGGTCAGGGGGTGCGCTTGACATTTGAGGCAAACGCCCCCTTCAGGTTGGTCGCCTCCGTCAGGTTCGGGATCGGGGTCCCGAACAAGCTGTCGGCCACTCAACCCGCCGCCCGTCTGCGAAGCCCCCCCTGCGTCGGACTGTCAGCCGCATCCGCCTCACCGTGACTCATTTCAGGCAGGCCGACCTCCGCGAGGTCACGAGCGCCGCGGATCTCGCCGAGGCTCCTGCATCGGACTGTCAGCCGCATCCGCTTCACTGTGACTCATTTCAGGCAGGCCGACCCTCGCGAGGTCACGAGCGCCGCGGATCTCGCCGAGGCTCCGCACGAGTGTGTGTGTGTGTGTGTGTGTGTGTGTGTGTGTGTGTGTGTGTGTGTGTGTGTGTCCAAGCTCAGACGTCGGCGTCGCAGCCGTTGACAAATGTGTGTCATTCCTCCGTGAACGCGCTCTGCTTCCTGTCTCTCGCTGACTGACTTCCTTCCCCGGAGGAAATGATGCTCCTCCTCGACTCCGCTCGCACGTTTTCTTCTGGATATTTTTCATGGCGGCAGGGTGTCTTCGGGCCACCCGCACGTTTGTCGTTTTTTATTGTCGTCACCGACTGACAACTGCGGCCGGACGGCCCCTCGGAAAGGACGCGAGCGTGTGCGTTACCGCTGGAGAGTGACCATAAATCAGAGACGTGGGCCAGAATCTTCGCTCCTCCAAAACGGCAGCCAACGTTTGCCCGCGAACGTTGCGTCCTCAAAGGGAGCAAGCCATTTCCAAGGCTTCATGGGGCAGGGTTGAATTCCGCCTCCGGGCTTCCTGTGTGGACTTTGCATGTGGTCCCCGTGCCCGCGTGGCTTTTTTCCGGGTTTCCTCCCCCAAAACACGCATGCTCGGTTCACGGAACGTCCAAAATCAGTGGTCCCCAAACGACGGCCCGTGGGCCGGATATGGCCCGCCTCCACATTTTGCCCGGCCCCCCTAAACAATACCAGGGACGCATCATATATTTGTTTTTGTTTTTTTTTCCAGTGTGGCCACGTGATCGAGCCTTGCACGTGCATAGAAGCTAACCTTCCAGCTTTCTGCACGCTGATGTTTTGATGTTCGATGTGGGGCGATCTTTGTTGCCCTCCGTTCCAACGTTCGCACAAGCAAAAATGGACATCTGTGGCTTCATGGCGCTTTTCTCTCACACGGGAAGGCGTATCGCTCAAGCCGCCTCCACATTTCGCGGAAGAAGTTACGTGATGAGATCAGCGCGGGGGGGGGCAGAGCAGGACACGCACGGTCTGGATTAGCCACATCAAACGAAGCCATGCCCCCCCACCCCCACAACCCCGTTTCCACGGAAACTCTCTTATCTGGCAAGAAGCACGTTCACACAGGGGCGAGAGGTCACGGTTGGGGGGGGTTGGCAAACAGATGGGCGAACGGCAGGAAGTGACCTTGCGAACAGGATGCGAGAGGCTTCGCAATCGGGAGGAGCCACTTTGCCCATCAGTAGGCGCGCGCGCGCACAAACACGTCATGTGACACAAATAAGTCATGACACACGAGTTGTGTTGTAAGCACATTTGCCGTCGCCCTCCCCCACCCAACGACGACCTCCTGTCCTCCTTTTGCTCTCGAGCGTCATCGCCAATCAAAGGCAACCGTGCCCGGCGCGGCGAGTGAGGGGAAGGGAGCCCGCAGGGAACGCCCTTTGTCACCCGGCCTCCGCGAGTCGACGGACGCGACGCGCGTTTGACGAGTTGCGCTGCAAGCGGTTTGCATGGAAAAGCCTTTTTTTTTTTTGTTTGTCCTTGCGCAGGATTCTCCAACCAACAAGCTGCTCTACGCCAAGGAAATCCCCGAGTACAAGAAGAGGGTGCAGTGCTACTACCGGCAGATCCAGGAGATGGCGCCTCTCAGCGAGCAGGAGATGAACGCTCACCTGGCCGAGGAGTCTCGCGTGAGTGCCGCCCCCGCCCGGCGCCGCCGCCCACGTCGCCCCCTGATGGCCAAACTCTTTTGCAGAAGTACCGCAATGAATTCAACACCAACCTGGCCTTGACGGAGATCTACAAGTACGCCAAGAGATACAGGAACCAGGTAGGAGCTTCTTGCCGTCGCGCGGACCCCCCTCTCGCTGACGCCGAGTGGTGGAGTTGTTTGCAGTCGTCTCTGAGCTCGGGGGAGACCAAGTGTGTCGCTTGTGTCCACTCGAAGCCAAACGGCAAATTTTGGCAGGGAAATTTGGGATGAGGGAAATTATTTTGGGACACTATCAGCGTATCTTCTTGATGCTCGGCAAGAAGGAAGTCGCATGACTGCTGCTGTCCCACTCCGTCAGCAGTGAGGTTCTTCTCCACCTGCGTCGGCCCGTCGCAACCTGAAGTCAAGGCAACGGTGTCACTTTGCGTCGCCTCAAAGTCTGCTTTTTTTTTTGTCGCGCTCCGCTTGTGTCCAGGTGACGAACGCCCTGGAGTGCAACCCGACGGCTCGACGCACTCAACTGCAGCACAAGTTCGAGCAGGTTGTCGCCCTGGTGGAGGACAACATCTACGAGTGTTGCAGCGAGGCCTGAGTCTCCGCCCCCCCCATTGGCCTTCGCTATTGCCGTTTTGCCAGGAGTGAAACACGGTGTGGAGGCCCCCTCAACTACCCCCCCACCCCCTTCCCCATCCGAAAGGCGCCCGGCTTGGCTTCGAAAGGGAGGCCGAGAAGAGACTTCGGTCCGGTCGGCGGGACCCGAGGCCCGGCCGGTCTTAATGCACTGAACCTTTCCCCCCGAGGGAACGAGCCCAATGATGCACTGCGCTGTATTATATCGTGTCCATAGCAATATTTAGAGATGTGTCGTCATGCTTTGGAGTGGCCGTCCGTCCGCCCGTAGGAGCCGACGGTGGTCGTCGTCGTTGATAAAGCCTGTAATGTTCTCAGGTGGGACTCACCGCCGTCAGTGCTTTGAACTTTTTTTTGTCCCCGCGTGCTTTGCGGGCGAAGCGGAGACGGGTCGAGACCCGTAAAGCGGCTCACTGGGAAAAATGCCCTTCGCGGATCGAACGCCGTCGAAGCCGTCCGTCCGTCCGCGCGTCCTTTGCACCGAAGTCGAGGGAAACGTACAGCGGTGGCAAACGTGATCTATTATCTCAAGAGAAATGTCTCCTATGACTGTATTTGTGATGCCAAATGAGCGTGGACGAAATAAACAACGGCGTTTACGCTTCCATTGTGTCTGTGCCGTCGCCGCCATCTGGTCCGCCAAATGTCACCGCGGCTTTCTTTCCAAATGGGGAAATTCAGCCGATGTTTTGTTCGGCAACTGAGAGAGACAAATTAGCCAAAAGTGCGCACGACTTGAATGACTCCAGCTCAACGGTCCAGCGCGACGGTGGTAAGGTGAAGAAACGGATCAACCGTATGACTGGAGCACTTTGAAGCAACCGCCGAGGTCTGCAAAGTGCCCGACGTGGAGCCAAAACAGACGGTCGAAAAATGCGAAAAATGCCCAATCTGAAGAGGACTTTCAAGGATGGCTTGCCGAAAGTTGAGCGGGTGGTCGTGCCGAAGAGAGGGGAAAAGGCTCCGTCCCCTCTCGAACTGCGCTTGGTTCCCCGGACCTCCGGTCGTGTCCGGGCCATTGGGCAGGGGTGCGCAGGAGCTCCGAGAAAGAAGGCGGGGCCGGGCCACATCACGGTTTGAAAATGAATCAGAGGACCGAGCGGCGGCGGCATTCTGGACCGATTGGAATGGAGGATTGGCTGACTCCAAAGTCAAGTGCGAGATGTGAGTTGGAATGAGAGGGAGGAGTCAGAGAAGGATGCTCCGGGTCGCGAGGGAAGACGTGAGAGGAGACTGCAGAAGAGACTTGCATGGAAAAGGAAACGTTTGCGAGCCTCCGGCGAAAGGACCAAGGACCAAAATGGCCTTTTGAGAGCAACCGTTTATTTCCTTCCCGGCGACTTTGGCCTTCATGTTGAAACGTCACAAGGCAAGAATAGGCGGGCTGTTCCTTTTGCGGCATTTGCTACGCCATCACATTCGTCCTTTCAAAGTGGATTAGCGGCTCGCGAGCATCATTTGCACGCCGGCCAGTGAATGGCGAGCGGCGGCACGAGAGTGAAGAAGAGCTGCAAGCAGCGTGAGGGGATGCGGATTAGGAAAGTCATCCCCACCCACCTCTCCCCCAAAACAGGGGAGGGGGGCGGCGGGGGGATAAATATATATATGTGGTGCTTGCTGGCTGCGGACAGTGTCGGTGGGTTCCAAGATGGGACAGAAGGGTGCGTGGGGGTGCGGGAGAACGGGAGCCTTTGAGACAGTCGGGATGCGCAGCTCAAGCGGGGGCCACCTGACTGGAGGCAACGGACGAGATCTGAGTTTTGGAGACGGTGGCAGCCGCCCCGTTGTCTTCGTCTCCAAACGGGTTCTTGCCGCAGCACACGGTGGTGATCATGCAGTTGCGGAACTGAAGGAACAACACAGTTGTGTGACCCACCGCGCCGGGGTTGACGCCCCCCCCCCCAAAAAAAAAACTTCCTGCGACCTTCCACCCGTGATGTACAGACAACAACAAACATTGCGTCAATGGTATTTTGCTCCCAGTGGAATCCTATTGTACATGTGTTGTGAGGGGAAAAAAAAACGCATGCTATATATGAAAACATTTTCAGAAGAGAACTTATTTCAAACGGGAATTTGGCATCGCAAAGTGCGCTCACCTGCTTGTTGAGCAGGATGTAGATGACGGGGTTGTAGAGGGCGGCGCCCTTGGCGAAGAAAGCGGGCGCCGTCATGAAGACGGGCCCGAATTGGGTGCCCTGGTTGGCGAAGATGTACCAGGCCACGCTGGCGTACGGCACCCAACACACCAGGAAGGAGATCACCATGACAACCACCATGCGGGTCACCTCCTTCTCGGCCCGCTGCGTGCTCTCCGACTCCTGCTGCTGCTGCGCCGCCTGCGCGCGCACCAGCGCGTGTGGCAACAAACGTGCGCGTCAATCGCAGTTCCGCCAAGACCGCAAATACTTGGGTGTGTGTGTGTGTGTGTGTGTGTGTGTGTGTGTGTGTGTGTGTGTGTGTATATATATTATTAT
>NW_017806230.1:98666-105332 GCF_001891065.2 Hippocampus comes
GCATCTACAGTTAAAATGGATTATTGTGTCCGAGCACTTTTACTTGCAGACGTACAGAAGGTGAATTTATTTTTGGTACTTTTCCCACCACGAGGCTGTACTTGTAATTCCTTCCAGATTGTGAGTCTTTTTGCCAGCTGTGGTGTAAAACAAACTGGAAATATGAGCGCGCACGAAGCACTTTTGTCACAAGTTCCGCTTCCATTAGTAACAAGAGCACTTGAGGATGAACACATGAATTATGAAGGCTTGCCGGCTTATTATTCATGAGGGTGACACAGTGAGGCAGCAGACTTCCTTTCAGCTGGATGCCTCGGCTCCAAGCTGGCGTGCTGGCAAAAGCCTTCGTCCCACCCCACCCTTTGGTGTCCTTGAGACGCTCCGAGGTGTGGGCACATTCGAGTCACTGTATTTCCCTTTCATAGCACTTTTTTCCCGGCCATTTTTACCCCCCTCAATGCATTCGATTATTGGCAGAAAAGAGGCCATTTTGAGGATGCGTGTGCGTGGGTGCGGTACCGCTCTGACGGTGCACAGCAGGCGGCTGTAGCAGAAGAAGATGATGCCAAGGGGGATGACAAAATGCAGGACGAACATGTAGACGACAAACGAGGCGTTGTTGATCTCCGGTTTGGGCGTGTAGTAGTCGATGCCGCACGAACACTGCATTCCCTCTGGGATGTACCTGCGTGCGCACCCGTGCGTAAAAACCACTCGTGGCGTCACCACGATGGACGTCATGGGGGGAGGACACAATGGGAATAGTTTGAGCAATTATTGAATGGAGTTTCAAGGAATGGAAAAGGGACGTATGACGAACCAAATCTTTCCTTGGGCCATTTTGAAAATGAAACGACAAAAGTGTTTTGTGCGTGAGACCCGGTCACCAGCCAATCGACGAACGCGCATGGAGAGACCACCGAGCGGAGGTACGAACGCTCGGTTCCCATCGGCGGCTCTCGGGCTGAAAACTCTTCTCCGCATAGCAGCATAATGACCGACACTTCCAACGCGGCAGCGTCGCGGTGCCGAGTGTGGATGAAAAACCAAGCCCGGATTTTAGTGCCGAAAAAAGGGTCGTAGGAACACGCTTGAATATAGCCAAACAATTAGCTGCGCTTCAAAGGGATAAGTCGAGTTCCGTGCACCCCCGGGAGGCGTTTTTTACGCATCTCAGCGGGCGGCCATTTTGCCTCGCAATGCCATTTGCTGTCTGGTGCAAAATGACATGGCGGTGCCTCGTGGCTCAAGTCAATCGACATCTGGAACAAACTGAGTTTACCGGATTCCAAAATATATGGATCACTTTTCTACCCTTCTGTGGAATGGAAACAACGATTCTTTCTCGCCGCGACGAAAAGCCTCGAGCGAAGCGAACGGCTTTGGAAGGTGGGTGGAAGCTGGAGAAAAGCTCCACAAAGACGAGTTTGCCACCCCCGGCGATCGCTCATCGATCATCCGGCGCGCCGTCGCGACGATGCCGGCACGTGGAAGGAAAACCGAAGCAAAGCGCCTCATACCGCGACCATCCGAGCAGGGGGGGCGCGGCGCAAGTCAAAGCCATGATCCAGGTGAGCGCCAGGCCGCAGACGGCGTGCTTCTCCCCAAAGCGGAAGTTGATCATGGGTTTGCACACCACCAGGTAGCGCTCGATGGCCAAAACCACCAAGGACCACAGGGCCACCTCGCCTGCAAACAAAGAGCGGCGAGACACAAAGACGGCTGAGCGCGCCGCGCCGCGGGATTTGACGGCGCGGCGCGCCCACGACCCCCGACCTCCGAGCGTGGCGAAGAAGCCTTCCACGTAGCAGCCGACGACGCCCAGGCTGAAGTAGCCGCGCAGGGCGGCGTGCAGCGTGACGGTGAAGCCCCCCAGCACCATGCAGAGGTCGGCCACCGCCAGGTTGAGCAGGGCGTAGTTGAGGGGCGTCCGCAGCTTCTTGTGCTGGAGCGTCACGTACAGCGTCAGCGAGTTGATGGGCAGGGCGGTGACGATGAGGAAGAGCATGTAGGCCGCCACCAGCGAGTACTTCCAGGGCTCCGCCAGGTAGTACTGCGGGTACTCGAAGGGGCTGCGCACAAGCCCCGTCTTGTTGGACATGGGCACGTAAAAGTCGGGGCCTTCCGTGCCGTTCATGGCCGCGACGGTTGGTGGGTTTTTTTTTTGGGCTTGTCTCGGCAACGCGGGGTGAGGCAGTCTGACGGGATGAAGACGAGCTCTGCGGCCCCCCGAGGCGGCGAGCCACCTTTTAACGTGCCGCGCGCGGGGATTACGGGGCCGCGTGCAAAAATGGAATTAGCGCCATCTCGGCCTTGTCTTCTCTCTGTGACCTCCGCGCGGGAGCGAGCGAGCGAGCGAGCGAGAGAGAGAGAGAGAGAGAGAGAGAGAGAGAGAGAGAGAGAGAAAATGAAAAGCAGCTTCAGGAATTGGGCGACTTTATTCAGGCGCTGGCGTTGGCTGGATGTCGTGATGTTACGTTGCTTGCTTGCAGGCTGCGTGATTTTATCGCCACCGTGGCCTTGATTGAGCGACGACGAGCGTTTGCAAGAGCGGCTCAAAAAAAACAAATGCCACGAGGGATGGGAGCGCTTTAACGGTTGGAAAAATGTCCCTTGGGGGAGGTGCGGGGGGGGGGGGTCCCTTGGCCGCCCCCCTCCCCCAAAAGAATCTGCCCACGCAGGAGACTTTGCGGAGCCGTCAGGTTGGCACGAAGCAAGTGAAGCTGCTGCTTCTGCCGCTTGAAAGTCGCAGCGTTCAAAGTGCATTTCAAGGTGACGCAACGAGCTGGCAGCCAAATCTTGCCACAGTGTTGTTTATTGACAAGAGTAGAAAAATAGGTTGTCTTTGCTAAAATAAGGAATGACGTCCTTCGGACTCTTGTATGAAACATATGCTACAGCTCCCAAGTACAAGGAAAGGCTGGCGCATCTTTGGCCATTCGTACGCGGCCTTTCCATCCGCGGGGACGTCGCTTTGGAGTCGGCCCGCCCGGCTCGCGGCCCGTCGGCGAGCGCCGGGGCCGACGGTCCGTCTCCGGCGACGCGTGAGAGGAAGGGCCCGCGCGGCGTCGCCCGTCCATCAGTTGGGCTCATCGATGGGCCTCCGACAGAACGGACAGCGGTTGTGCTGGAGCAGCAGAAGCTCGTAGTCTTCGCTGTGGAACATCTGCCCGCAAACAAAAGCGCGTCATCTCATCGGGAAGCACAAAACGACGCGGGAGGTTGCGGCGGCCGCTTTTCGCGTCGCCGCCGCCGAGTGCGACCGCCGGGAGGGCGCCGTGGCGTCCGGCCGGCCACTTTTTGCCAGCCGCGCGCGTACCTTGAAGCAGGTGGGACACATGGTGATGCTGACGTCAGGAAGCAGCGAGCGGAAGTACTCCCATTTGAGCGGCGCCGGCCAGCGCTTGATCAGGACGTCCCTCCTGCTCATGGAGCGCAGCACCGAACGATTCACCTTGACGGGGACAAAGTGCGAGCCGCCCTGCTGCTCGGAGGAAAAAAGGTCATGCGCATCGTCCTCTCGCCCCGCCCCCGCCGCCGCGCGACCCGCCCTTCTCTCCTTTCTTACCTCAAAGATCATTTTGGGGGCGAAGGGGTCTTCTTCCGCATCTTCCAAACCGTCGTCCATCTTTAACACCTGCGCATCTGAAAGTGCACGACAAACGGTGACCGTGCGGCCCGTGTGCCAAAATGAACAATCAAAAGCCCATTCGGCGATCCCGCGCTTCGGGTCGCGGCGGCATCGAACGTGACATGTCCGTTTCCAGGGGGTTGCAAACAAATCGTGTCGTGCTTGCGGTGCAACTTTGCGATGATTCAGTGCTCCTCGAGACAAAAATCGGGGCGGGCCAAAGGAAAACAAAACAAAGCATTCGGTGATGCCCATTTCCCCCCCGAATGATTTGATTTGCTTCTTGCAACTGTTTGGAGCCCCCCGAAAATGAAGGCCCTCCCACCTCAAATGGCGATTCCCTATTTTGGGGTGAAGATCGATCCTCTCTCACCCGAATAACATGTGACTCGATTTCAGGTCCAACGTCCCAAAAAGCCCGTCGCCGGCCGGCCGAGGGCGCGTTTGGCTTTGTCAAAAGCGTAACGCGGTCTTGCGGCCTCGCGCGTGCTTAGCGAAAGCCCGGCGCGCTCGACTTAAAGAGCTTAGCTGTTGAAAGTGCCACCTCGGTTGTTTGTGTCGTCGGCCGGCGGAGAGCGAGGGCCTTCGCTGCCCTTGAGCGTCCCGCCGGCTAATGCGGCTTTAATCCCGCCGCTCGGGCGGGCCGCGCTCGCGGCTCTCCCGGGGTTAGCGTCATTAAGATGAGACGCGCTAACCCTATTAGCGCCACGGCTAAGATGACTTAGCGGCCGCGGCTTAACTCCGACCGCGCGCCCTCAAAGAAGCGGCGCGGTCCGAAGGCCGAAGAGTATTTGGGTTACCGTTGTCCAGATGCTGCCACGGCGCATCGGTCCGCTCCGCGTGAGGGACTTCCAGGTCAATGAGAGACACGGCTTCCTCGTCGCCGACGCCGTCCTCCAAGTAGAACTGCACCAGCGGCAGCACCTCTGCGCACACGACCGCTCGGGAGGTTCAAAGTCCACCGATGGCGTCGTCATCGCGCACGCCGACGTGGCGCCGACTTTGGCGCCGCGCTCACCGTACGACGAGGCCGAGTAAATGAAAGGCTGCTTGCAGTTGAGGCACGCCGTCCCCTGGTTGTTCAGCAGCGGCTTGTTGGAGCAGCGGTAACACATCAAGGCTTCCGTCAGTTCCTTTTTGCGTCGGAAAGGAAAGGAAAGGAAAAGGTGTCACGGGTGCGAACGGAAGAGGGATGAGCGGAAGAGGGCGCGCCGCCAACCTCGCTGTCGTGAAAAGGCTTGGCCCGGATGGTGAGGCTGTCCAGTTCGATGCACTCCTGAAAGCGAGACGGAATGTGGAGCTTCTGCAGCTTCTCGTAGCAAAGTCTGGCCAGCTTGTAGGCGCCCAGTTTTCGACTTTGCTTGGCCAAAGCGTACAAGGTGTTACTTGGGAGCGGGTCAAGGAAAAAAAAAACGAGATGTCAATCATGCACGCCTGAGGCGCCGCATATTTGTATTTACGTGCAGACGGTGATTTTTTTGGGGCTTTTTTTTTCAACATTGGGCAAAAAAAAATCCGTAAATCGGCAAATTTGCCTTGGGGGGGGGGGGGCAAGCGAGATCCACGGCATGGCACCGTCGTCATTGGAAGCATGTGACGCAACGGCCCGACGGCCCCCGGCCGCGCCGGATGAAAGTGGCAAGCTGCAGACCGGCCGCCTCGGCCGCTTTGTGGAAGCGAAGGATACACTTTAAAAATGCCCGGCGGCGGCTTGTCCTTGGGGAGGTTGCTCAGGAGGAACCTGCAGATGTTGAACAGCGACTCCGGCATCAGGGAACTGAAGGGCTCATCCTGGAGACAAAAAAAAAAGACGGGAAGCAAATGAAAGAGTCTGCTATTCACTACCGCCGAGTTCCAGAAGGTCGCCGAAATAAGGCCGGTGTGAGAAAAGCGCGACAGTATCAACCACTTGGTCAGCCGTGGCTCTTTGCAAAAGACCCTAACCCTATATCTTCTAGCAAGCGAAGCCCCGCCCCTCCTTCTCCGCCACGCGCAGGAACGAATTTGGAGCTTGCAACCGGCCATCGGAGTCGGTTGCGAGCCGGAGTCGGGCCTGGTCCTGCTCTCACCGTGTAGCGCTGAATGGGGTGGTAGACATGGTAGAGCTCTGCAAGCGTCTGGAAATGTTCAAACTTTGTCAGCATTTCATCTCGCTGGTCTTGGTTTTCTGTTGCGGACAAACGCAGCCGTTAAGAGACGGAGCGAGAACGACGAAAGCCGACAAAAGGCGTCCGGACGCGGCGGGCGGGCCTCACCTCTGGCGATGTCCAGACACTGCATGGAGAGCATCCAGTAGTAATAGCCGGCGTCATCGAAGCGCCTCTCCACCACGGCGTTGCGGGTGAGCTGCTCCAGCACTCTGACGGCTTCGTTCTGTCGCCCGGCCTTGTGAAACGCTAGGGAATCGAAGCCGGAGCGTATTGAGCATTCAAGACGCTCCTTTCACCCGCGTCGGAGGAGCGCTTGATGCACGCGCGGGCAAACAGCCCCGATTGTTGTTTGGCGGCAAAGCTCTCCTCTCCTCTCAGCGCTAAAGAATTTGGCAGAGGCCAACGTCAGCATGTGTGCGCTATTGTTAGCGCTGCTATCAGAGTGTAATTAGAAGCAGCTTGACGCGCCGGCAACCCTGCCCGGAAAAACCGCAGCTGGGGGTCCCGATATACTGATGTCGGTTGTTGAACGGGCCGACCGCTTTGGCTGTGCCAGAAACACGCCAACGCGTACTCGACGGGAGGCTACGTAGGCGGCCTCCCTCTCTCTCCGTCCGATCCTACCGTCGGGCTCGTAAGATGACGACTTTTTAGCCTGACCAAAAGGTGCCGTTTTGAATCGGTGAATCAAGACGACGCTGCGTTCTTGAAACGGAGCAACGTTGAAATTGAGATGGCACTCCGGGCGACGCGGATTACCGGGGGTCGTCACAAAATTGAAGAACCCCTCCGAGATCCGGCCACCCATCCGTTTGCCACGGCGCTTCACCCGAACGGGGTGGCGGGGAGTCGCCGGGAGGGCGCACTGAGAGACAAACGACCATT
>NW_017806230.1:105402-113715 GCF_001891065.2 Hippocampus comes
GGGAGCCTGTGGTGGCAAGGGCCCGGCGCCCCCTGGCCGCGCCGGATGAAAGTGGCAAGCTGCAGACCGGCCGCCTCGGCCGCTTTGTGGAAGCGAAGGATACACTTTAAAAATGCCCGGCGGCGGCTTGTCCTTGGGGAGGTTGCTCAGGAGGAACCTGCAGATGTTGAACAGCGACTCCGGCATCAGGGAACTGAAGGGCTCATCCTGGAGACAAAAAAAAAAGACGGGAAGCAAATGAAAGAGTCTGCTATTCACTACCGCCGAGTTCCAGAAGGTCGCCGAAATAAGGCCGGTGTGAGAAAAGCGCGACAGTATCAACCACTTGGTCAGCCGTGGCTCTTTGCAAAAGACCCTAACCCTATATCTTCTAGCAAGCGAAGCCCCGCCCCTCCTTCTCCGCCACGCGCAGGCACGAATTTGGAGCTATATCTTCTAGCAAGCGAAGCCCCGCCCCTCCTTCTCCGCCACGCGCAGGAACGAATTTGGAGCTTGCAACCGGCCATCGGAGTCGGTTGCGAGCCGGAGTCGGGCCTGGTCCTGCTCTCACCGTGTAGCGCTGAATGGGGTGGTAGACATGGTAGAGCTCTGCAAGCGTCTGGAAATGTTCAAACTTTGTCAGCATTTCATCTCGCTGGTCTTGGTTTTCTGTTGCGGACAAACGCAGCCGTTAAGAGACGGAGCGAGAACGACGAAAGCCGACAAAAGGCGTCCGGACGCGGCGGGCGGGCCTCACCTCTGGCGATGTCCAGACACTGCATGGAGAGCATCCAGTAGTAATAGCCGGCGTCATCGAAGCGCCTCTCCACCACGGCGTTGCGGGTGAGCTGCTCCAGCACTCTGACGGCTTCGTTCTGTCGCCCGGCCTTGTGAAACGCTAGGGAATCGAAGCCGGAGCGTATTGAGCATTCAAGACGCTCCTTTCACCCGCGTCGGAGGAGCGCTTGATGCACGCGCGGGCAAACAGCCCCGATTGTTGTTTGGCGGCAAAGCTCTCCTCTCCTCTCAGCGCTAAAGAATTTGGCAGAGGCCAACGTCAGCATGTGTGCGCTATTGTTAGCGCTGCTATCAGAGTGTAATTAGAAGCAGCTTGACGCGCCGGCAACCCTGCCCGGAAAAACCGCAGCTGGGGGTCCCGATATACTGATGTCGGTTGTTGAACGGGCCGACCGCTTTGGCTGTGCCAGAAACACGCCAACGCGTACTCGACGGGAGGCTACGTAGGCGGCCTCCCTCTCTCTCCGTCCGATCCTACCGTCGGGCTCGTAAGATGACGACTTTTTAGCCTGACCAAAAGGTGCCGTTTTGAATCGGTGAATCAAGACGACGCTGCGTTCTTGAAACGGAGCAACGTTGAAATTGAGATGGCACTCCGGGCGACGCGGATTACCGGGGGTCGTCACAAAATTGAAGAACCCCTCCGAGATCCGGCCACCCATCCGTTTGCCACGGCGCTTCACCCGAACGGGGTGGCGGGGAGTCGCCGGGAGGGCGCACTGAGAGACAAACGACCATTCGCAGCGTCGCCGAGTGGGGACCGATCCCACGCCGCCGGCGAGTCCCGCCAAAAGCTCCTCTGGCCCCAAAGAGCGGCGGCGGGAGCGCGACGCCTCATTGTCACGCACGGACTGTGGCCGGCAGAGGAGCCACGCCTTCGTCCGACCGACAACACCCGGAGAAGTCGGCCGCTTCCGAGGTCCATAGAGATGTTGCGACGTTGGAGAGGCTTGTCGGACCAACGCACCAGGAGGAAAAGCGGCAAACAAAAGCTCAGTTTGATGCGCCGGTGCAAAATGAAGGGCTTCGGTTTGGCTCGGTCGTGCGGAAGGAAACGTAAAACGGCACGCGCAGCCCCTCGAATATGTGCCCAGACAGCAACTTTTTCCGCAGCCAAGAGACGCGACGCGGGCTCAATTACACTGCGTAGGTCAACAACAGGGCCTCACTAAACACACACACACACCAAATGAAGAAGATCCAAAGCGCAGGCCTGCCAGCGGGCTCCCCGCCAATCAGACCCGCTCGGGCATGTACGTGTAACTTCACGCGGAGACGGCGCAGGGAGATTATGAAGCGGAGGAAATATGCCCGCTGAGATCGCAATTGTCAAATCTCTGAGCTGATTACGACGACGGCTCCAGTCGGTAATCATCATCACAGCCGCCCGATGAGCGGTTTACATTCCGCTCGGCTACCGGGCGGCGCCGCTCGCTTCTGCTCGGCTTCAGCAAAGAAGATCGTCTTCTCCGCAGTGGATCGTTGTGCATTTTGAAAGAAAAAAAAAAAAAAAAACCTGTCCAGAGGTGTTGGTGCTTTGTGACTGCCTCTGAGTCAACACGCTCCGTTTCCAGTCAGGCAGCTACGACGGAAAAGTGCAGTTTCAGCTTCCCGCTCGATGCGGGAAGGCGCGCGCTCACCTTTTTGTGCCTCCTCGAAACGGTCGTTCTCAGCCAGCCACTGAGCGTAAGGCACAAAGACGTCGTTTTTGAACTGGGGATGCTTCTCTGCCAGGGAGAAAGCCTGAGAAGACAAAATGGCGGAGGAGACGCCGTCCGTTTTCCCGTATGCTAGCAGGTTTGATCAAAATCAAGGACACGGATCACTTTTTTAACGACATTGTTCATGCCAACAAATTGATGTCATATCAAAAGTGATGCAAGGCAATAAGTTGCACGGTGTTGTGGCGGACGTTTCGTGTTCCGTTTCCGGCGCGGTCACATCCGTACAGCGAGAGAAGAGCAAAGTTGCCTCCCAACTGCCGCCTTCTTACCTCGCCGCTGTTCTTCTCGGCATTGCTTTCATGAAAACGAAGCCCGCGCTCCCGTACTCATTTCCCGCATTTCCACAAGTCACGTGTTGTCTTCGGCCGCGACATCCAAAAGGATTTTAGGGCGGCGTATTGGGAAGCGAGGCGGGGTGCGGGCTCAACACTAACTTTTGGAATCTTTCTTCATTCCGATTCTGAAGTCAAGGAAATCGTGGGAGCAAACGTGCAGAGACAAAAAAGGCTCGTTCGGGGCGATGTGGGAGGCGGCGGCACGTCATTCACCCCAAATGACGAGAGCTGAGAAAAAAGCTTCTGAACCGAGTGAATTCCACGCTCCATTAGACCAAAAGCCCACCCCTCGGGACCACCGGGCCAACGACACGCCGCGCGCAGTTGTCGGCACTCGCTGGCAGCGACGAACGGATGGAAATATTTGGCGAGGAAACGCAAAGCTGTTGGGGCCAAATGGAGATCTGCTGATCCGAGCTCGTGAGTCCAAGCCTGACGTCTGTCAGGTGGAAGGTGAGCAATGAAATCAGGCATCGGCCACCTTTTTGGAGATGCGCGTTTCTCGCCGCCGTGCTGCCACCAAAGGGAGGGCTGCAGCCGACTGAGTGTTTGTGGGGAAACGCAGCCCAACTTTTGGACGCAAGTCAGCCGTGACGCCGCGTGACCCGCAACGCTTCCGTTGATGAGCGTTGAAGCGCGCGTGCGGCGCACGGACAGCGGGAGAGGCGCGAGACCGGCTCGTTTTCGAGAGCAAAATAAAGCACTCGTGAATAGACGACGACCAAATGAATTTTGATCGTCCATACGTCCTCCTGACTCGCCGACTGATTGCGGCGGGCCTGTTGCTCAAATAGGAGCAATTCTGTTTTTGGCAACCCGCGAATATCCCGAAATGAAATGCAAGCCACCTCCCCGCCTCGTCTCAGCACGATGGTGGGCGCTGATTGGAGAATGTCATCGGAAGCCCAGCGGAGCAGCACATTGGGTGCGCGAGAACCTTTTGCGCTTTTCTCATCAGAAGGCGGGCCGGATGATCAACTTGGAAGCATAATTAGGCCCGTGTCATTAAAATTCAGCCTACTTTTCGAGAAGGGCGGCCGGCAGCGGTTTATGCTTTCCGTCGGCGACGGGCTAAAGAGGATCGATGTGCGCAACGATGTGCGGAGCGGGTGAGAAGGAAGGGGCCAGACCTCGTCCCAATGCTGCGTTTCCACGTGGAGCCGCACCAGGGCCCGCAAGTCGCCCATCTTGGAATACGTCTCCGAGGCGTAGCCGTGGTGCTTCAGCTTCTTGAAATAGGAGGCGCATTTTGCCAGCGGTTCCCGTTCGGCCTTGTCCAGCTTACGAGCCAAGTCGATCAGCCTGGAGGAAAGGAGAAAGGACGGGGGCGATGAAAGGAAGTGCAGCGGGATCGCTGGCTGCATTTGCAGCAGCCCGACGGCGGATTAGTCATCGGCGTCACCGAGCGGCCGCAGGCAGCGACGGCAAACAACGGCTCCGTCCCCGAAGGCACCTACATGTCGGCCCAGCCGTGCTCTCCCAAAACGTCGATGGCTTTGAGATTCTCTCCGGCCGAGATGTACATCTCGGCCGCCGCCTGCGGCTCCTTGCTCCACTTGGCCCCGTCCGGCCAGCGGTAATCCATCATTTCCGTGAGCGTCGACGCACGCGTAAACCCACGCTGGATCCCGTCCCACTCAAGACCAGACACGCCAAGGTCGCGTCGGAGACGGGGGACGGTGCGGAGTTCCTCCGGTTGCGGCGTGCGGCCCAACTCCATTTTGTACAGACAGAGAGAGGGCTCCCGGAGGCTGTACATCGGCGATATCAAACGCACGTCACGCAATCTGACACACGAGCGAGTCGGCGGCCTTTCGTCGTCTGCTTGGCACGTGCAAATGATGTGATGATGATCAAAGACTTTGCATGCATGGAAACCAACAAATCAATGTTTTTTTCCAACACCGAGCGACCACCGAGGGATGCGCGGAATACCAGATGCTCCATTTACAACTCTCATGCGTGCCTTCGTCACAACGCGGCTGGATGATTCAACCGCACTTGAATTTGGAGCCAGCCGAGCCTCCTTTCCAGTTGCTCCACAATGCCGCGGCTCAGCCCTTGCCTGGTACTCGTACCAAGAGGGCGCGCATCACTCCTACTCTGGCATCCCTCCACTGGCTCCTTTTTTCGAGTTCTTTTCAACATCCTCTGATTTGTTTTGCAATCTCGAAACGGCCCGCCCCCACCTGAACTCTCGGTCTGCGGACCGGACGCCATGACGGGTCCCGAGAACTAAGCTCCGAGGAGATGGAGCCTTTTTCGTTGCCGCTCCCTCTCTTTGGGATGAACAAAGCCCCCCCTCGCTCGCCATCTTTCAAACTCGCCTCGAGACTCGTTTCTGTTCTTTGACTTTGGACTCAGCACGAGACTCGGTTTTTAGGGGGGGACGGTTTTTGTGCTTTCTACCGTTGTAGGAATGATGTTTTGCTCCACGCGCGGGCGGCACTTTGTCTGCAGCCGAGCTTGTTTCTAAGTGCTCCAGAAATAGAGTTGCAGTTCCTCCGGTTGCGGCGTGCGTCCCAACTCCATTTTGTACAGACAGAGAGAGGGCTCCCGGAGGCTCCCGGAGGCTGTACATAGGCGATATCAAACGCACGTCACGCAATCTGACACACGAGCGAGTCGGCGGCCTTTCGTCGTCTGCTTGGCCCGTGCAAATGGTGTGATGATGATCAAAGACTTTGCATGCACGGAAAGCAACAAATCAATGTTTTTTTTCCAACACCGAGCGACCACCGAGGGATGCGCGGAATACCGGATGCTCCATTTACAACTCTCATGCGTGCCTTCGTCACAACGCGGCTGGATGATTCAACCGCACTTGAATTTGGAGCCAGCCGAGCCTCCTTTCCAGTTGCTCCACAATGCCGCGGCTCAGCCCTTGCCTGGTACTCGTACCAAGAGGGCGCGCATCACTCCTACTCTGGCATCCCTCCACTGGCTCCTTTTTTCGAGTTCTTTTCAACATCCTCTGATTTGTTTTGCAATCTCGAAACGGCCCGCCCCCACCTGAACTCTCGGTCTGCGGACCGGACGCCATGACGGGTCCCGAGAACTAAGCTCCGAGGAGATGGAGCCTTTTGCGTTGCCGCTCCCTCTCTTTGGGATGAACAAAGCCCCCCCTCGCTCGCCATCTTTCAAACTCGCCTCGAGACTCGTTTCTGTTCTTTGACTTTGGACTCAGCACGAGACTCGGTTTTTAGGGGGGGACGGTTTTTGTGCTTTCTACCGTTGTAGGAATGATGTTTTGCTCCACGCGCGGGCGGCACTTTGTCTGCAGCCGAGCTTGTTTCTAAGTGCTCCAGAAATAGAGTTGCGTCGAGAAAGAACGCACACGTAAAAGCACGCCATGTGCTGTTCGCATGATTTGCGCGGGAGGATTTATGAGGAGACGACGGGCCGTAAAAAGAGCTCGAGGGTGGTAAAAAGGCCACATGGGAACATACGACGTGTTGGCGTGAACGCGGTCTCGACGGCTGATCGGATCACCTTGGCGTAGTCGAACATGCGCAGGTCAGTGTACATGCCCAAAGCTTTGGGCTCCTGCCCGGTCCGCTTGTAGAGCTTGGCCGCCTCGTGGAATTTCCCCTGGTAGGCGTAGATGTCGGCCAGGAACAAGTCGTTGTCGTTCTCGCCCCTCTTCTTCCTCGCCTGCCAATCGGACGACACCAACAGTCACAACGGGCAGCTTTGCAGAGACGCGCACGCACACACACTTGAGCTCATTCTTTCAAATCTTTTGTGGGCACGTCCTGACAATTAATGACACCAAGAATTCGACATTCACTGCCGAGTTCGCGCACGTTATGTCGCACAGAATTTGACCGCGGTGTGCTTCTGTCAGCTTTGGCAAAAGCACCAACGATTAAAAAGAGAATGAAAATGAAGATGAGCAAACGAGAGTCTTTTACCTCAATGCTGTCGATGAGCTCCAAGTAGCGAAGGTCTTGTATCCTAATGAAGGCCTGCAACGCAGCGGAGAGATTTTACATGCCGCCTGCCGCGACACACGCACAAAATGGCGGATCAAACGGTCAAAATGGACACGTGGCTTATGTCGGCGGTTCTCAAACGCGGGTCCGGGAATCCGTGGGGCGTCCCTCAGCCGTGACTTGTGGGTGGGCCCGCAAAAATGATTTGCAATAAATGACTACGCGGATTCTTTCTGACGTCGTTCTTGTTGTGCTAAAGGCATCGCTACTTGTGGGGACCTGCGGCACGCAAACAAAGCCAACATACTCAGGATACGATGCCCCCTCGCCAACTTCGCTTTGGGCACATCCAAACGGGCAGCGTGTTTTTGGGCAATGTTCAGCGCCACTGACTCCGCGATTGCCTTCCTGCAAGGCTTTTTTCTGGTCCTCCGGAACACAAAGTGAAAATGAGTCCACCGCTCGTTAGCAGGAATTGAGTCGCTAGTTGCCTTTTATGGTTGAAAACAGTCAATAGAGTGGGGGCGGGGGGGGCAGGGGGTGGAGGGGGGTAATTGCTGAATTTTTGTACACTGACTGTGTTTTAGTAAACCAGCTTCTCTCTGCTCCCAGCCTTGTTCTTTTCGCAAGTCAGTGAGCAAACATGGATAAATAATGAATGGAGCTCCTTTTTTACTATACAGGTCATGCATAACCTTGTTGAAACATTTTAAAAAAGAAAGAATAAAATTCCCCTGGCATTTAGCGGTGCGCTCGGTCCTGATGTTGAATTGGTGTCCGGATTTTACGGGCGTCCTCTCCTGCGAGAGGTCCCGGGACACAAAAAGTTTGAGAACCGCCGGCGGTTCTTCTATCATCTGGACGCTGCGGTAAAATACGACTGCGTTTGTACCGCGGCGCATGAACCCAGTCAAATGTCAACACATCATGCCGAGAGGAGGTAACTTGCCTTCTTGGCAATATCAAAATCAAGGCCCTCCAGAGCTTCGGTGGCCAGATCCCTCCAATCACTGTCCGTCACGCCTAAACAGGCGATTTGGTGGGCCTCCTTAAACAGCTTCCTCTCCAGGTACTGGTACATGGGCGCCGACTGGCGGGAGATTGCGGCAAAGAAAGCAGAAGCAAACGTAAACGCGTGACATTCATGGGGCGGTTGTCATTGGACTCTGCGGGCGTTCCGGCGGCGATGACGTCCCCCGTCATTGTTAAAAAGCACCTCAGAGAGGGATGGGTTTGCTTTTTCGATGCGCTCTCGGCGATCGGCGCCGCGCCGACGCACCCACCTGAGGGACCTCCACGGCAGACATGGAATAGACGTGGAGGCAGAAGATTTTGGAGCCGTTGAAGCCCACCATGAAGCCTTGCATCTTCTGCTGGTGTACGGGGAAGTTGCTGGCCTTGATGTTCAGGTAGCCGTTGCCGGAGAAGCACAGCATGGCCTCGCACTGAGTGTTCCAGGCCACGCTGTTAGCATTTGGCTCCTGGAGGGAAAGCAAAAGAAAGAAAGAAACACATCTGCTCAAAAAGAAAGAGAAGGGGGGG
>NW_017806230.1:113766-124142 GCF_001891065.2 Hippocampus comes
GGGGGGAGGGGGGGCGTTCCGTCAGACTGACAGGTCGGCCGGTCCGTCACCATTCCCGTCAGTATTTCAGGGTCCAGTCCGTCCCGTGTCGGGGACGGCCATTCGGCGTCGAGAAGTCAGTTTACGCATCACACGCAGCCCCTCCCCCCCAAAAAAGGTCTGTGGGACTCAAAAGCTATACGACGCCGTTTTCTCTGTTTTTCTGCGTGTCAGGTGTGCGGCACCTGCGTGTGACGTAGGACCACTAAGTCCATTCTCGACTTGGGACGGACTCTCTCAGCCTGAAATACTGACGGCAGCTCGCTGACCGAGTCAAGGGCCTGACAATGGCCACCTCTGCTATTACCTGGACAAGTCCATTGAAAAAAAAAATTCAAATAAATAAAGCTTGAACAGAGGGCAAGTTAAAAACCAAATAAAGAAAATAAGGTCATGTTTACTCCGTTAATTGCTCTCTTTCCGGGAGCCGGGTTAGCATTGCAAGTGAGAATCTGTTCTCCAATGCGTTACTGGATAAACAAAGGTGAGACAAATAAAAAAAATACGGTTGCAAAGTGGGCGCCGCCTCTTCGACGTCGGGACGCGGCTGTGCTGAGAATGAACCACTCACAGGGTTCAAAGGGAGACAGCGCACACCCGCCCGTGCCTCTGAATAACCCGAAATCCAGCTGGCTCTTCGAGTGGGCTTTTCCTCATGTTTTTGCAGCATCAGCGAGAGCCCAATGTTCAAAAGTAGCAGTCGGGAAAAAGCGCACGACAGGCTATTTCCAAGGCATAACACAAAAAAAGGAAAATATATATGTATGTATGTCTCTCTCTCTCTCTCACACGCACACACACAATGCAAACAGATATCATGAAGTGGAAAAAAATGGTAAAATAGTGACATGAACAAGACCCGGACATGGCTCGTCCAATGACAAAAAGACAAGAAGACTTGAAATGACTACCGTTGGGCTCACATTTTTTCCATCAGAAAAATAGACCATTCGAACAGGGGGGTGTCGACGCTTTCTATCCAATGTAAACACTGCGTTGTGTTTTTTGTAAGGGGAAACGCGCCGCTCACCGACCTGAAAAAGCAGCTCTTTGCTGATAATGTCGTAGACCAGGAGAGTGTTGTGCTCGTCCACCACGGCCAGCTTTTTTCGCGAGGCGCTCATGTCCAGGCATCGCACTGACGTTGACAACTTGAGCAGCGTGATGGGAAACGGGTTGTCGACAAAAATCTTGAGGATCTGCAGGAGAAACGGCCCGATGACATTTCGTGCAAAGCATCAGCGCATCAATGCAAGTTTGAGGGGAATGTTGGTGAAATATTTGCAACATGACAGGATTTCCCCAAGACGAAAAAAAGAAATTCAACAAAAAATGCTAAGTCCGGTTGGATTGGCCACTTCAACTTGCGGACCTAAAGAGGAAGCTAAAATGGCCGGCCCAAAATAAAGAAGTAAATAAATGCTAACTTTGCCCGTGCTTCGGGAGGAAGGAAGAAGTGAAGGATGGCAATGATTCGCTCATTCCCTCGACTCCCAATCACGAGAACGACGCCGGCTGACGTTTCACGATGTTGCAAATGCTCCGACGCGACCGTATCCGTCCGAGAATCGCACCTCCGCTTCGGCTAACCCGTATTTTCCCAAAGATGCGGACATACTCACCGCTCCGTTTTTTAAGCCCACCAGGAGGCCTTCCCGGCCCGGCGGCCCACCGATCACTTTGATGTAGCGAATGAGAGACTCCATGAGCCATTCTTTTTCTTTGACGCTGGCGAAGGACAGACACTGAAGCCGCTTCTCCTGGAAAACACATCAGCGGAAAGTGCTTCGCTTGAGATCACGTCACAGTGTGTAAATCACCTGCCTCATTTCCTTCAAGCACCTTTTTTTTGGGGAGGGGTGGGGGGGGCATCAACACTTAACAACTCTGGGCCGACTGCTCTTTTATTCAAACAAGAGTACAAACAGGACGCTGGAAAGATAAACAAAGACTTGCTTTGACGTCGAGGCCGACATCCCACATGAAAACAGCCCATTTGGAGTGTCGAAAAGCTGTCCAAAGGATCAACCGTGAGCACGCGCAAGTGTGTGTGCGTGTGTGTGTGTGTGTGTGTGCGTGTGTGTGAGAGGAAGATCGGAATGATTTAAAAGGAGGTAAGCTATGTGTTATGGCAGCTTCTCCTCCCCAACGGTGTCTGTCAAACACACCGAGACAAGACACAGAGGCGCACAGTGTATGGGCTTCATGTGGTCCTTTCGCCTTCACTCGTGACTGACTTTTTGGGAGTTGTGACGAGTCGTGGCGAGACGGGGCCTGCGCAACATTTACCGGGCACATGGAAAACGAGCCCCCGCCCCAGCGGCCACTCCGTACTCGGAGACAAAAGAAACGGCGAAGCCCTTCGAACCTGACACAGGACAATGTGATTGGAGCAGACCACCAGCAGGTTGCACTCAAACTTCTTGAGGATTTTCTCTTTGATGCGGTAGCGCATGTCCGAAGCGTCGTCGGAGAAAAGCTCGTAGATGATTATCTTCTCGGGCAGCTGGATGGCCAGACGGTTTTTGTAGATGGCGATTTTCTTCACCAGCTCCCCGCACTTAATCCTCACTGAAGAAGACAGATTAAAGAAGAAAGCAAGGATAAGAATAAAAAGTTGATGGGTTTTTTTAAGACATACTGTGTGTGTGTGTTTCAAATATATATCTATATAGATAGATCTATCTATCTATATCTATATAGATATAGATATATCTATATCTATATATATATAACCAAACAAAACCCAAGTTCACCTTTGAAATTTTGTGTGGAGTTTGCATGTTCTCCCCGTGTGGAGTTTGCATGTTCTCCCCGTGCTAGCGTGGCTTTTCTCCGGGTACTCCGGTTTCCTCCCAAATTACAAAAACAGGCGTGGCAGGCTGATTGAACACTCCAAATTGTCCCGAGGTGCGAGCGTGAGCGCGAGTGGTTGTTTGTCTCTGTGTGCCCTGCGATGGGCTGGCAACCAGTTCGGGGCGTACCCGGCCTACTGCCCGAAGACAGCCGGGATAGGCTCTGGCACGCCCCGTGACCCTTGCCTTGTGAAGAGAAAGCAGATCGGAAAGTTGATGGATGGATATGTGACATATGTGGCTTTCGATAAGGCGAGGGAAAAAGAAGTCCCCGTTTCCACTCGCACGGACCACAACGAGCCATCCATCTCCATTGGAAGTGGCCATTCAGTCATTCGGGAACGTCAATAGCAAAATGCGAAGGTACGGAAATCCAATCTTCACTCCTGGCCACTGATAACTAGCCGGCTTTCATTCTCTGGGCTGCCTTTTAACATTGCTGGTTGCTGCCACGTCACGACTGAAAGTGTCATCCATTTTAATACAAAGCCATCAAAATGTGAGACCAAAATGCAACGAGTCATTGATATGGGAGTATTGTGACTTTTGGATCATCGTCAGAATTCACGCGAGTCCAAATGGCAACCGCGTGAGTCTGGGTCGAACGTGTTTCGTGATTGTCGCGGTGGGTTGCTCGGGCAAAAGCGCACCTTTTCCTTCGGTGATGAGGTGCTGGACAATGACATCGGTCATGTTGTCTCGATAAGCGTAGCGATCCTTGTAGAGGCCGTGAACCGTACTGAAGTTGAGCTGGTAGCAGGCGATCGTCCCGTCTTGGCAGCCCATCACCTGCAGAAGACACCACAATGTCGCGGCGCATCTCATTAACACATCCAGGAAAAGACTGCGAGGGTGGGAGAATGTTCCTGTGGTTGGAACATCCACACAGAGGGAAAGGGGGGGGAAAAAAACCCGAACCTTTCAGCACTCAATTCTCTACGTAATGCCTCTTCGCTCAGGACTAAATAGAGCACATAGCAAGCTGCCAAGGTGTTCGTATTCAATCACACCACCGTCGTAGGACGGAACTGTGTCATTAGAAAAGGTGCTTGCTGCGTCAGTTTCAAAAATTGTCGCCGGTCTGCTTTGGCGCATCCGCGTTGCACCTCTTCTTCTTCACTGCTCAATGTGCAGGTAGCAATTCACCGGCGGGAAAAAGCCTCACCATAAAATTGGAGTCGGGCTTGACCCGGCAGGCGCACACCCGGGAATTCTGCTCGCCGATGACGCCCAGTCGCACGCCGTCTTTGGTGTAGAGGGACGCCTGTTTGTCGGAGCCGCCCATGACGATGTACTCGCCCTTGGAGAAGTAACTGACGCAACACGGGTCGTAGGAGAGAGTCCTGTCCTTTCCGATCTGACGCAGACAAAAAGAGAGACGGGTGAAAAGGAACCCCTTTGATTGATCGCACCCCCCCACCCCCACCCCGCCCGGCGTTTCCCACCATCTGGGCCAGCGCCATTCGCAGTCAACACCACATCCAACCAACCTTTGAAGAGTCGCTTTAAAAGATCAGCAGAAGAGCGCATTGGACAAAAATAACAAAGGGCATCTTTGTTTGAAGTCGCTTCTACCTTCGTGTTCAAAGCCTACATGCGCAGCTCGCTATTAATTACACCCCTCGACGCATCTGTTTCTCCTCTCTGTCAAAGGGGGGGGACCACCAGGTGTGCTCATTGCATGGGGGGGGGGGGGGGGGGACGACACAGCCCGACAACCCACAGATGATTCTTATGCACTGTGCACAGTTCCTGGCTTTATAATCAAAGCTGCGTGTTGAATGGGGGGGGGGATAATAAACATATTTGGATGGATGGATGGGCAGGTAGGCAGACCGCCAACAGTATGTGAGCCTGTGGCATGAACAGTGCAGAGTTGTGTTCAAATGACGGCGCTGCCCTTGGGGAGTTCAGGAGCCAGGCAAGGCGAGACGGCGAGGGGGCCATGAAATCACAGCCGGTCCGTTCCTTTTGAACAGGAAACCAGGGAACCAAGGAACCGCATTGTTTTGGACTTTTGTACGCTACATAACGGAGGTGACGTCAAATTTCACCTCTGTCTCTGTGCATTTTCACTATGCAGCCCCGCCACCCTCCGTTGCTCCCTTCTCGCACTCATAAACGACGGAGGGTGAGTCACGCCACTCGGGACAGTCACCTGCTTTCCACTGAGTTGATAGAAGGAAAGCTTCTGACCCCAGTCGGCCACGGCCAGAACGTCATGTTGCTCGTCCCTCGGGAAGCACAGCGAAGAACACGTGTTAGTTAGTTAGCAGGGGGACAAATACGGCGCTTCACCACAGATGCTCGCGTGACGTCTTTTTCGCAGGCCAATATACGGTCGATACTTTGACAGGCGTGAGGCTGGGAAACAACTCGGGAGACGCTCGGGAGACGTTTCGATGGCAGGGGTCACCGACAGTCCAAAGAGCACGTGAGCTCACCAGGGATCAGACATTGCGATTTCGTCGTCGTCGTCATTTGAAAATGGAAACACGTTCGAGATCGAGCGAAGGTTTCCTGCCTTTCGAAATCATTTTTGAAAACGATGGTGGAAAATCATTCACATCATCGACGTCTTCGCAAAGATGATGAGCATTTGTTCATCTTTATTTGTCATCATTTGTCATTTGGGAAGTGGCGCTGCCTTTTCCAAAAGTTTGCTAGTAGCTGAAGTGTCTGAAAAACCGGACTGAAGCGCAATCGCAAATGGTTGTCACTTCTCGTCACTGAAATCACTGCCTGAGTCGCGCCTCAGCGGGGCCGAGGATCCTTGGCTATCTGCTGCCACCTGCTGGCCCGATGTGGAACCGCCCTCCCGAAACGCGCCCGTTTTCATCCAACTCAAAGCGGACGGGACGAGACTCACTTGGATGGGTTCCAAGCAATGGACCAGACGGGGGCGGCGGAGCTTCCCGAGCGGTCGATCTTGACCTTTTCCTCGCCGTTCTTGTTGCGAATGCTCACCACTCCGTTCATCATACCGAGAGCAAGGTACTGCCCGTCGTTGGTCCACCTGCGGCGAAACGCGTCAATACGAAGACGCGCTTGATGCAAGTGGACGACGGAAGCCGACGGAAGCCCCCTTCACTCACCCGCAACATGTTATCTTGCTGCTCACTTTGTGTTTGTTGACCGACTTTTGCTCCGGCGACCAAAGGCCTGCAACGGCAAATGAGAACGGTGGTGACGCTCTCCAAACATCCTTCGGAAGGAAGCCCGGCGGCGACGCAAACTCAACGCGCGCTGACCGAAGTCGCCAGAGGAACAGGATGCGAGTTGGTGAGTGACCGGGTTGTAGGCAACACACTGGATCGAGTCGTAGTGGCTAAAGGGAAAGACCAACGAGCGGCAAAGTCACATTTTCAAAACGGCGACGCCAGCGTTTCCCACTTGAACGTTGCGTTGGACGCAAAGGCGGAATGACATGCCACTTACGTGTACTTCAAAATACCCTCCAGCTTAGACGTCCATATTATGATGCTCTTGTCTGCTGAGCCAGAGGCAAACCTTTTACCTGCACAAAAAGGCGGTTTGCAAGACGACAGTGAGCGGCCGGGACAAAAACAAATAATAATAAGAAATAAAAATACAAATCGCAAAAGACAAATGAGTTCATTACCGTCCTTGGCATAAGCCACACAGTAGACTACATCTTTGTGTCCTTTTAAAGGTTGAATAATGGTTCCGTCCGAGGCGTCGTACACCTAGCGCAGACACAGCATTTGGCAAGGAGCTGACAAGTCACACTTGATGGATCGATCAGGCGAGGAGGCCGAAATACATTTGATTCAGACGGCACTTTGGAAAGACGACTTCCAAGGGAGAAAACGGGAGTGCGGACAAGCCCCATCGTCAAACAAGAGCGTACAAGCGTCAATAAATCAATGAAAGAATACGTAGATCGGTTTGCCTGGGAGCGGTCGACACAGAACGCTAAACGTCAGCTGTTCATGGTTGGACGACGACTGATCAGTGTGGAATTGTGGCGCAATCGATGTTGCCACGAAGCTGCGCGCGTGAGCAGTTGCACACTTCTCTCACCGTCTCGGCGCATACAGTGACGCTGCCGTTGCATCGCATGTTCTATTTCCAGATCAAGGTCATTTGAATTGTTTTTTTCTTCATCACACCCTACTTCAGCTCATGCAGCTTTTGGACAGGCGGGAGACGGCTTTGGGCGCCGTGCGCACGTCTGATGTCCGAGGAGCGCGAATGCTCAGACGGATGGAAAATGAGAGGGAACGTTGGGTGCAAGGTTGTGACAGTGAATCCGCAAAAATGTTCAATCGTCGCATCGCATTATTAATAAACAAAAGAATGGATGAGTCGGATTTTTTTTTTGATTACCTGTGTTATTTATGACACAAGACAATTTGACATTTCGGGACAGATTTTAGCGAGGTTCATCCAAGTCGACACACGATTTGCGGGCCGGATCCGGCTCCGGCTCCAGGGCCTTGAGTTGGACACCGGCAACTCAACCGCTGTTGATCCAGCAGCACGGCAGGCGTCACAACTTACCAGGACATGGAGGCCCGCCGCCACTACGAGTTGAGTGCCATCTGGCTTGAAGGCAAGGTCATAAACACTGCAAGGAAAGAGTCGGATTGAAACCTGCGCTCAACAGGAACACTTTCCTTCAGACGTGCAGCGGAAAAACAGACGGAACAATGTTAAGTCGATGACCGGGGCTATCCATCGATCACACGGCAAGGAAACGCCGGCATGCAATTCGAACTCTTGAAGTTTGATTTGAAAACGCCACCGCAATTGCGACGTGTGCATTCGCAGTGGCTGCTGGAAGCAAGGCCGTCCAGCTTGTTTTAAGCAAGAGCAGGGCCGCACTGGTGTCGTCGTTGCCCTCATCACCGCTGTGCTCATCAAGTGACAAACTTTGGCAGAATTTGGAAGTGAGAACATGAATGAGCGGGCTCAAGGCAGTGATGTCATTTTGAAATTTGTCACCGATGGAGGGGCCTGATCATAGACCTGACTTGAACGATCTGCGGACTCAGTGGCGACCTGCCCGGCACGTCGTCTGCCTTTTGCCCTAAGTCGGCTGCGATGAGCTCCACCGACCCTCCAGGTGGGCATATTGAAACATCTCTCTTATGAGGCCTGTGACTCCATGAAATGGAGCCGATCCCTGGTCTTTTGGGGACAAGAGTCAGGGCACAACAAACCAGCACTCACAGTCACACCTCTGGAACCAAACCGACTTCCAATCTTTAAAGCATGTTTTGGCACGCCAGACTGCCTGCTCGGGGGAAAGCCCCTGAGCATGTGATTCGGAACATGCAATATTCATCGCTTGGCTACTTTTGAAGAAGAAAAGGATGCAGAAAAGTGCCAGTCTGAACATGATCAATGACGGTGCCATGAAAAACGAACAATGACATTCATGATGACTTGCAAGGGCTACTTTTGAAGGGCTCAGAAGGCTCTGTTTTAAGTTGACCAGTGTGACCTTCTGCCAAAGGCATTAATGCAAGCCATCCACGAGCAGAAGCTTTGCGTCACTGTGTTTACTTATGGGCTGGACTTTTGTTTGGGAGTTTGGAACAGAAGTCAAGAAAAAAAAAAAAAGCCAAACAATGATGTGGAGGGCAGTCGCTGATGGATTAGTGGTACACTCGCCGAACTTGATTGCGGGAAGCGTGGCATCAGCTCCCACTCAGTGACGGTGTGTATGTGGCCGTGACTGGTTGTTTGTCTCTAAATGTGCCCTTCGACTGACTGGCGACCAGTTCAGGGGTGTAGTCCACCTTCCGCCCAAAGTCAGCTGGGATAGGCTCCGGGAACTCCCCACGACCGTCTTTGCGATAATCGGTGTAGAAAATGGATGGATGGATGGACATGGAGGGCCCGATCTGGCCCGCAAACCGTACATGTGACAACCCCCTTGACTCGAACGTGCTAGCCTCTCAATGTTAGCACTGACTAAACGTCCGATTGTGTCACCAAAAAAGCACAATGTGTAAACTAGCATTCCTACGGGGTCAACCGTTGTGATTTAGCAAACGGGTTTGTGTCAGTTGTCCTGCGCCGTGCTAACCTACAGGAGCTAGTTGGCTTAGCAGCGGTTGGCATAGCAACCGCTGTTGCTAATCGCGCGGCTTCGCATCCTGCCCGCTAATGACGATGACGTAAACGCAACGCAAAGACGCTCACCAATGCTGACGTGTTGTTTCTTTCCAGACCAAGACGGCTCTCATTTCTTGACAGGTTCCAGCTCGAATTTGGATCCACAGGTTGTTTGCCCGCTCACTTGCTCATGTTGGCTTCTTCAGTCAGGACTCCCGGGGGGCGGGGAGAGGGGCGCGCAGACGCAGACTCACTTCCTGCTTCACACTTCCTGCTTCCTGCTCGCTCCCGACGTCAAAGCTGTCTCCCTAAAGCAGTTGGCGGGATGCTCAACGGGATCGCCAATCGATTGAAATCAAACCACTCGCCGCTGCTGCTGATTGGCAAGGAAAGTAAGTTCATTTAGAACCGATTGCTTTTCAGGCGAAGGTCTTGGGAAATTAAGGATTTTCGTAACAATTTTAGCGACAAAACAGCCGCGGGTCGGGAGGGCTCTTCTTCGTCCGCCATTCTGCCCCGACAAACGCTAAGGGACCTTATAGTGCCCCCCTGCGGCGATAGAGGCGCACCGCAATTGAGCAACCCTTCGTACTTGGCGCACGAGTTGCGCTTTCGTACGAACCGTGCGTGTGGACTGAAGGCCTTCTTGGCATGTATCTGTACTCTTTGTCCAAACTGGTTCGACATACGGCGGATCAGCAAATGGATGGATGGAACAATTACAATGAAAGTTTCTCGTGTACGACCTTTCCAAAATTCCCCAGCTTTAATTCCTTACCTGAACTTAACTGCAAATGTTGCACTCGTTTCTGTTTTTTTTTTTTTTGTATGCCCAGCTAGAAACGTACACAGTGGAACCCAGATGGATGGATGTGCGTGCTGCCACCAGCCCCCACTGCCTGAAGGTTGGACCAGAGAGGTTCGGCGGCGTCGAGCGGGCAAGACGGCAGGAAAAGCGGACGTGTACATCTGCAGGTAATCGCCTCCATCTAGCCAAGCGCGTTGACTCGGCACTGCGCTGCCCAACCAAGCGTACGTTTTTGTTTTGAAGTCCCCACGGGCAGAGGTTTCGATCAAGAGCTTCTCTGCGAGCGTTCCTTGTCAAAAACGCTCAAAACGTGGACATCAACCTCTTGGATTTCACAGCGCCGTGTACGCAGTGTCTCCCTGTTGGAGAGAAACAAACCCAAGATGGCGAGCGGGACGTCCCGGACGATGCATTCAAAAGACTGGCTCCACCTCCGAAAGCAGTAAAAAGGGCAAGCTCCTCCCACAAAGGCGATGCGGCCGAGCGGCTGACCTTTGAGAGCCAAGCGACTGACAGGCCGGGCCCGCCGAGAGCGCGGCGGACTTGCGGCAGACCTCCCGGGGGGGGCGCGCGCGAGGCCGGGGGGG
>NW_017806230.1:127034-139674 GCF_001891065.2 Hippocampus comes
AGGTGTGTGTTAATGTACTTTTTTCTCTGTATGTGCCCTGCGACTGGCTGGCGACCAGTTCAGAGTGTCGTCTGCCTTCCGCCCAAAGTCAGCTGGGATAGGCTCCGGGAACTCCCCACGACCGTCTTTGCGATAATCGGTGTAGAAAATGGATGGATGGATGGACATGGAGGGCCCGATCTGGCCCGCAAACCGTACATGTGACAACCCATGACTCGAACGTGCTAGCCTCTCAATGTTAGCACTGACTAAACGTCCGATTGTGTCACCAAAAAAGCACAATGTGTAAACTGGCATTCCTACGGGGTCAACCGTTGTGATTTAGCAAACGGGTTTGTGTCAGTTGTCCTGCGCCGTGCTAACCTACAGGAGCTAGTTGGCTTAGCAGCGGTTGGCATAGCAACCGCTGTTGCTAATCCCGCGGCTCGATGACGTAAACGCAACGCAAAGACGCTCACCAATGCTGACGTGTTGTTTCTTTCCAGACCAAGACGGCTCTCATTTCTTGACAGGTTCCAGCTCGAATTTGGATCCACAGGTTGTTTGCCCGCTCACTTGCTCATGTTGGCTTCTTCAGTCAGGACTCCCGGGGGGCGGGGAGAGGGGCGCGCAGACGCAGACTCACTTCCTGCTTCACACTTCCTGCTTCCTGCTTGCTCGCGACGTCAAAGCTGTCTACCTAAAGCAGTTGGCGGGATGCTAAACGGGATCGCCAATTGATTGAAATCAAACCACTCGCCGCTGCTGTTGATTGGCAAGGAAAGTGAGTTCATTTGGAACCGATTGCTTTTCAGGCGAAGGTCTCGGGAAATTAAGGATTTTCGTACCAATTTTAGCGATAAAACACCCGCGGGTCGGGAGGGCTCTTCTTCGTCCGCCATTCTGCCCCGACAAACGCTAAGGGACCTTATAGTGCCCCCCTGCGGCGATAGAGGCGCACCGCAATTGAGCAACCCTTCGTACTTGGCACACGAGTTGCGCTTTCGTACGAACCGTGCGTGTGGACTGAAGGCCTTCTTGGCATGTATCTGTACTCTTTGTCCAAACTGGTTCGACATACGGCGGATCAGCAAATGGATGGATGGAACACTTAACAATGAAAGTTTCTCATACGACCTTTCCAAAATTCCCCAGCTTTAATTCCTTATTACAATGAAAGTTTCTCGTGTACGACCTTTCCAAAATTCCCCAGCTTTAATTCCTTACCTGAACTTAACTGCAAATGTTGCACTCGTTTCTGTTTTTTTTTTTTTTGTATGCCCAGCTAGAAACGTACACAGTGGAACCCAGATGGATGGATGTGCGTGCTGCCACCAGCCCCCACTGCCTGAAGGTTGGACCAGAGAGGTTCGGCGGCGTCGAGCGGGCAAGACGGCAGGAAAAGCGGACGTGTACATCTGCAGGTAATCGCCTCCATCTAGCCAAGCGCCTTGACTCGGCTCTGCGCTGCCCAACCAAGCGTACGTTTCTGTTTTGAAGTCCCCACGGGCAGAGGTTTCGATCAAGAGCTTCTCTGCGAGCGTTCCTTGTCAAAAACGCTCAAAACGTGGACATCAACCTCTTGGATTTCACAGCGCCGTGTACGCAGTGTCTCCCTGTTGGAGAGAAACAAACCCAAGATGGCGAGCGGGACGTCCCGGACGATGCATTCAAAAGACTGGCTCCACCTCCAAAAGCAGTAAAAAGGGCAAGCTCCTCCCACAAAGGCGATGCGGCCGAGCGGCTGACCTTTGAGAGCCAAGCGACTGACAGGCCGGGCCCGCCGAGAGCGCGGCGGACTTGCGGCAGACCTCCCGATGCGGACGCCGTCGAGGCAGGTGAAGCGGAGGAGCGGATGGACCGCGAACCGAATCGGAGACGGAAGGTTGTCCTCGCCGGCCGACAGGAGGACTTCCCGTCTGATGCGACTGCTGGAAGCAGCGCCCAAAAAGTGGCGCGTCACAAGAACAGTAAGCCGTGACTTCAGTCACGGGGTGTCCAAATTAGCCCCCCCACCACCATCTTTTCCACTCAAGCTCACGTGGCGTTGTTGTGTTTGTAGGAGCAGAGTGCCAAAGTTCCCAAGACAAACGGAAAAGGAGCCCTTACTTCAGTGGGAAAGGTGCTGAAAATACGCTGGAGTCGGGACCGGCCGTGCGTTGAATGATGTCTCCTTTCTGAAAGAATGTCGTCCCCGCCGTGTGTGTGTGAAGGTCCCAGCCCCCCTCGAAGAAAGGCCTTCAAGAAGTGGACACCTCCTCGTTCTCCGTTCCACCTTGTCCAAGAACTCCTTTTCCATAACGCCTGGAAACTGCTGGTGGCCACCATTTTTCTCAATAAGACAAGTGGTAAGCTGGCTCGCACACCCCCAAAACGGGAACACTCGCACACACAGTTTGTGCGCGAGCAAAAGTGTCTCGTGTGTGTGTGTGTGTGCAGGTAAGACGGCCATTCCGCTCCTCTGGCAATTCTTCGAGCGGTATCCGTCTGCGGAGGAGGCGCGCCGGGCCGACCGCGAGCTCTTGTCGCAGCTCCTCAAGCCGCTGGGCCTTTTTCAGCTTCGGGCCAAAATCCTCATCAGATTCTCGGGTGAATGAAATGCTTGTCCTCTCCAAGTGGGTTCGGGATTGCAACCAAACACGCAGCAGCAGCTGACCAGAAATCCTCACTTGGCTTTTACTTTGAAGTACACGTCAGCTTTGGTTGAGTTTTTTTTTTAGGGGAGTTTTCATGTTCCAAGTGTGACAAATGTTACAGTGACTAAGAATGGTGGTCCCACTTTTTGGGTTGTAAAACCTCAGCCTGTTGGGCCTCCCGCACAAATGTAATGTTGATCATGATTCGAGTGTATGGAGAGCTCAAAAACTTTTCTTTCATATCCAAGCAGCAGACTGATAGGCGCTTATTTTTTGCACGTGGATGTTCAACATTGATCTTGTGCTGCGCGCAGACGAATACTTGAGCAAAGCGTGGCGCTACCCTGTGGAGCTGCACGGCATCGGGAAGTACGGCAACGATTCCTACAGGATCTTCTGCGTGGAAGAATGGAGACAGGTCCGTCCCCATTTCTCTCCATTTGGGGGGGGGACTTGGGGTGCCCATCTTGGCACCGCTGTCTTTTGTTCCAGGTGACGCCCGACGATCACATGTTGAACAAATATCACGCGTGGCTGTGGCAAAACCAGGAGGCGCTGGGAATCTGAAGACGGCGCGACGATGCGTCCGCATCAATGGCTTGCGGTCCTCACGGCTCATTTTTTGTGCCGGCAAGATTTGCATTTTAAAGCCCACTCAAAAGGGACAATAAAGCGTTTTGTTGTTTGATTACGCGGGTCAACTCACGGATTCGGAATCTGCCCTTGCTTTTTCTTGAGTGCCTCCACATTTCAGGATGACAATCAGTGACGCAACATCGTCATCCATCGCTGTGAAGAAAGAGCTTCGGCAACAGGTGCTTTTGGTTTGGGGCTTTTTTTTTTGGGGGGTCAAACCTCAAAGCTTGAAATGACAACGCACGCTGAATGCTTGGGGGCCATTGAAATCAATGTCAAGTGACTCGTTTCCATTGCGTCTCTTCCTTCCTGCCATTGCCGCGGCGTACGCAACAAAACGTCAACACAGCCAGACTTCTCTTGTGTTGCGTTTATTGAAAAGGAAAACGCCAAGCGGAGAATGAACTTTTTGGGTGCTGCAAAGCAAAGAACTTTCCAAATCAATTCCAGGCAACACAAATGGCTTGCATCCTCATGATTGAAGCGTTTCCCTTCAAAGCAGCCGCAACAATGCCATCCTGCGGCGGGGTGTCCTCCATGCCAGAGACAACAAAGAAAGAAAGATTCATTTCACCGGAATGCAATCAAAACATTCCTGCTTGAGTGGTGATGAGCTACACTGCATCAGGAACAAAACCGGACATGAGGAGGAGGGGGTGGTCCTGATTGAAGGGGGAGAGGGAGGGGGGGGGGCAGCAGCCACTTTGCAGATGAGTAAATGCAGTCGCCGATATGAACAATCAGTAGTGGTGGTTTGCAGAAGTGGCGAACCCAACAAAGTCCAGCTCGCAAATTCCTTTGAAAGGCGTGCGCAGCGTCACCTTCATCTCGTCCTCCGGCATCTTCGCATCGATGCAAACAAAACGCGGCAAAGGCCCTCGCGGGCGGCTCCCCGAGCCGACGCCGGCGTGCGGGGTTGGGGGGGTGGGCGTGTCAATGATCCTAGCGGGCCTTGAGGAATCCGTCCAGCACGTCGTCGCCCTTCTCCGTCAGCCAGTAGCCGGCCATGGCGGCCACGCCTCCGATGAAAATGGCCGTAAAAACCATGTCGCCTTTGGCGGCCAGCGTGGCCAAGGCGCAGATGACCACGCCGAAGAACATCTGCTGCAGGACCTGAACCTCGTCGTCCGTCATGTCGTCAAACAGGCCCTTCTCCGGACCGGCTGAGGGGAGGGGTCAAAGGAGCGTCACGGCGGCAGACGGCGGCGAGCAGCGACGCGCCCCTTGGCGTGCGGACGTACCGGGAGCTTTGTTGTCAACGCAGATGCTGTCTCTCCTGATGAAGCCGTCGGCGCAGTCACAGTGGAAGGAGCCCAAGTCGTTGATGCAGGCCTCGTTGAGTCCCGGGCACGCCATCGCGCCTTCGATGCATTCGTCCACATCTGTCGCAAGAAGCCACACCCCCCCGTTTTACACGACGCAAAGCCTCGCCGGACACCGGCGGGGGGGCTCAAACGGCAAAGCCAAGCCTCACCTTGACACTTGGCTCCTCTCAGCTTGTAACCGCGCGCGCATTTCTTGCAGCGGGCGGGACCGCTGCCCATGCAGCCAACGCAGGCCTGGTCGCAGCCTGAAAAGCCGGCCGCCGCAAAGTCACACCCCCTGGCGACGCGAGGTCTGCGCGGGTTCCCGCCGCTCGCGACTTACCTCTGCAGTCGTAAGAGCCGTCCGTGTTGTGACAATACGTGTTGGAGGGACAACGGGAGAGCTCCGTGCCGCACTCGTCCACGTCTAAAAAGCACACGCGGACGAGTGCGGTCGGAGAACAAAAAGGTCCGGGCGCGGGAACGGCCGCGCCGGCCGACGGAGCCCACTCACCCACGCACTTGTTGTCGTGAAGCATCCAGCCCGCTTTGCAGTCCAGGCACTTGTAGTCCTGCGGGCCCCAGCATTTCTTACACGAGTGGAAGCAGGCTGCGGAGGAAAGGCCCACACAGACCACCGGCGTGAGCGCAAGTCTCGGCAATGACGGTCTGACCTACAATCGCCGCCGACATTCCTTCAGTCGTCATGAGCGAGTCAGGAATGAGTGAACCATCATCGCCAGTGTCATCCTTCATCCTTCCTGAAGTTGAGGCTTCTTGTTGTTGTTGTTGTTGGACGCCATTTGCACCGACCGAGCGGGACAAGACCACTCGGAGGCGCCGCTCTGGAGATTTCTTCTGGGTTCAGAGAGGCGAGGCGAGGGGAGGGGAGGGGGCGTCTCGCTTTCACCTCGTGAAAATGGACTTTGATATCATTCCTGTTGTATACGACAAGACGGTGCCAAATGTTGGCCCACTCTGCATCCGTTGCAGCCGCGTCATCCTCCCATCTGCGGCCCTTTCTCGAGGTTTCTCGTTTTTCCCCCCACATGGGGTCTTTTGAGTTTTTCCTTGCCTTGCCGGCCGGGTAGGGGTTAAGGGAAATCCGACCTTGTGCTTTTCACCTTTTGCGAAAAGCGAGGGATTACCGTATATTGGTCGCAGAGGATTTTAGAGGCGCGCTCTTGTCCCGTTCGCGGCGAGGTGAACGAGGTCAACTTGAGCCGAGGCGGAAATCAGGTACCTGCGCAGGCTCCGGAGGTGGCGTTGGCGCTTCTGTCCGCGTAGTAGCCGTCGGCACAGTCGCCACAGAGCGGGCCGGCGTATCCGGGGTCACACGCGCATCGGCCGTCCCCCGTTCGGGTGCCCTCGCCCTCGCAGCGGCCCAAACCGCCACACACGCCGCCGGGCCCCGACGGACACTCTGCATCGGAAAAGTGTTAGCGCGCGTGTGCGTGTCACCTTTTGATGAGGGCAAACGGCCGAGCCTTCGGGCCAACCTTTGCAGTCGGGTCCGAAGCGTCCGCGAGGACAGCACAGGCGCAACTGCTCGATGCACAACCACTCCGACAGGTCGGGCGCCTCCCGCTGCCTACGCCACAAAGTCACGCGCGTTGCGTATCAAACAACGGTGGCGTACACTCCTGCCTTGACTTACCGGGTTTGTTTGGTTTTTTTTTTTGTAAGTCAAGGCAGCGGCGTAGCCATCAAGTAGGCAGAAAAGCATTTGAGCGGCGATGGCCGTGGTTACCTGTGGAACCACCACGTCTCCACCTGGTCTTCGATCCGCTCCAGCAGGCGGTTGCATTCAAAGTCGGTCTGGTCGCACGCGCTCTCCACGATCTCCAGGAGACGAGTCTCGCTACGGCAGAAAGTGGGCGCGTCATCGGAAACAAGCGCGCTCGTTTCTGACATTGAAGAGAAACGGGCTGGGGCGGAGACTTCAAATTCAGGTCGCAGCATAAACGGCGTCCCTCCACCATAACGGCGTTCATCCCAGTAGAACTTTGGAGTCAAAATGTTCATTGCAAAGAGTTCAATGAACATTTCCGTATAACTTTGTGACGTAGTCCACTAGAGAAGCTACATTGAGAAAAGAAGGACGATCAAACAAGTCTGAATTCGGATGGCGTTTATTGTGCAATTATTAATACGGCTTCCTTTATGCGAAGCCTTTTGGAGTGGTCACCTGCATTCTGGACTTACTGCCACTTATTTAGAACACAAAAAAAGGAGCACCGGGTGTTCGAGGTATGTTAGGTGCGGTTTGAAGCTTTTGATTTGTTTCTTCCTGTTGGAAAATGAGCCGAATTGGATGGAGTGCGGACGCGGCGACTGACCTGCTTGCATACTTGGCCAGCTTGTCCTCTTCCCAGGCCGTGTTGCCTCCCCCAAAGTTCTTGTTGGCCGTTCTCTCCAAGCCCTGGAAAAGCGCCGTCGATGACCGAGTGGCGACATGCGCAAATGCAACTGCGGTACCTTGATGAAACTCTCCACCAGTTTCTGGCAGGTCTGGCACGGCGCCGCGCGGACCGTCGCGAGCGACAGCTCCGACAGGAGGATCAGGGTGGGCAGGACTGGCCAGGCCCGCCGCATGACGCTTCCCATAACAATACGGGCTATAAAACAAACACAACAAAGAGCCGTGCGCAGTTAACAACACGTCCCACCCAAACGTACACATTTTTACAGTGAAGCTTCCGTCTCTATCTTGTGGCCAGCTATCATGTGACAGAAGGCTTCAACAACACCTGTGCTCGATGGAGCCGAGGGATCCATTTTACATGCCCCGCAAATTTCTAATCCAAAGTCAGTTCGGAAAGTACATCTCCTGAAGCAATGATCATGATCGGGTCTCAATTATGTCACAGTTGTCATTTGTGTGAAATGTGTGTACAAGTATGTTTCATATGCATGGAGGTAGATAGATAGATAGACACAAAAACGAAATGGTGTGCTTTTTCACGAGTTTCTATATTGCATTGTATTTATTTTTAACCACACACTGGTTAAAAAAAAATAAAAGTTACTTATAATCCTTTTTGGCCTGGAAGCGATGAATTGCATTTTCATTCATTTCAAATGGGAAATATTACGTTTGATCTATGAAGGTTTCTATACAATACATCTTTATAAAGCACTTTTACAACAGCTTCAAGTTCCAAACGGGCTCACGGAATCAATTCAGTTTGTGCGTGCGTGCGTGCGTGCGTGTGTATATACAGTGTATATATATATATATATATCTCACACATCACATTTCAGCCATAAGATACAATTTTGGTGCAATGACTTCTATGGTAAAGGAGGTATGTCGTGTTAAAACGCTTGTTTAACTTTGAACACCTGCCCGTGCAAATGAATCTGCATGCCCTGCCTCGGCCCATGTATGAAAATGCCGTCGTCATCGTCATCATCATCATCCAGTATTTCCCAAAATGAGAATATATTCATTGCAATGTATACGACTCATGTCTTTCCTTCCCGTGTGAGTCAGCACAGCATCAGCACCCAAGCTTAGCTCAGCTTACTTTGCTGCCCTGCCCGTTTTTGTTTTTGGCGTGAACCCACTAAACGCACTAAATAGGCCGGTGCCGGTGCTGTTGGGGCGGGGGTGGGGTGTCATATTAGAAGCAGTGGAAGGAAGATGGCTAACCGTTAGCTGCAGCTGTTGTTACCTCGACAAGTCGAAGCCTTGAACGCCTCTTCGTCCTCGTCGACCCGACGTCCTTTCCGTTCGTCTGACGCATGCAAAAGGCACAGTCATGTTTGGGGGAAAAGCCCGGTCAAATGCGCTGTCTGTGCAGCCATCGCAGTGCAAAGCTTGGCTGATTTGTTCGGTCAGACGTCTGCAATCGTGAATGAACGACGAGCGATTCTTTTGATCCGGGAGCGATGCGGCATTCGGGGAAAGTCCGAATTATCCTACGTGGAAATTCCGACTTCCCACCTTCCTCGAACGCAGCAGTAGTCCCGCCCCAAAATCCTGGAGATGGTCTATCGACCAATCAGAGCCATTTAAATACTGATGACGCCACAACACGGAAAACAGCGAAAAACGAACTACACAAAACAAATCTTTTATTCTGTTTGGGATTGTACGACTGTACCACATTGGCCCGCAACAGCTTTACTTAGAAAAACATCTATAAATAAATCAAAAATTAATCCGACAGAATGATGGGATTCGTCTAAAAGCCAAGAGGAGGGGCGTCCAAGCTCGGTTGTCAAAGTCCGCCGTCCCGCCTATTTTCCCGGGGAGCAACACGCCTGATTCAAATCATGGTTCCAATCCCGCTTGCGAGCTGGCCGATGAGCCGATCATCCGAATCAGGCGTATTGCAGTTGGGAGAGCCGGAAAACAGGCCGGACGGCGGTCCTCCAGGCTTGGAGATGGACATGCCTGGCCTAGAGAGAGTATGACAATTTATTTTTATTTTTTGGTGAAGAACACACGTAAAAAAAAGAAAAACACGCTCCCTGGGGACCTCAATTGAAAACAAGAAGAAAGCTTTGCGGAGACACTAAAACCACTAGTCCGAGGCTCAATCATTGACTCTTTTTGTCAGGGATGAAAGGCCGCCTTTGTCGAGATCTGCGGTGTCGGAAGCCTCCTGGTCTTTGTCCAACTTGATATAAAAGGCCTCTCTCCCTCCACTTTCAAACCATCAATCTCCTCTTTCCAGGGCCTGAGCATTTTCTCTTCAAAAGTGGGCCATTCGTCTTTGAGGCGCAAGCGGGCGAGCCGAGCCTTGACCCGAAGAGGCGTCGTACTTCTGAGTGGCCGGCGACCACCTCACGTCGTCGGTCAATTCCATTTGCCGCTTCCAGTCCGCGCTCATTGACATCGTCTTGCCGCCGGCTCATTTGTACGCTATCGGCCTGAAATGGGCTCGGCGGCGGCTCAGTACAGCAGCGAGTGAAGGGTCTGCGCCTCGGACCGAGATTGTCAGCGAGAAACTACGTATTTTGCCTTACCTGACGCGGCAAAGGAAACCAAAGGTTGAGTTGCCGTCACCGAGAACTCGCAGGCATTCCACGAGAACATCGGGACTCACACCAGGGCAGCTTGACCGGTGCTTCTGCGCTTTCGCTTTGTTTCCTTTTTGACTGAAGGCAAGAACTTGGACCCTCCCCTGAATGCTATGCGGCGTTTTTTTTTTCCCAATCCCGACGGAGGAGACCATTGGTCACCTCGGGCCTTTCCTCTTTTGCACGGGAGGCAGCAGCGTCTGCAGTCTGCGGGTCAACCGCCGCACCAGCCACACGGACGCCCCCTTCGCAAGCAGTCTGCGCAGACAGCGCCACCGTCGCGTCTTTTCCGTCGCCCTCAGGCCTCCGAGCTCCCGGATGAGGCCGCCCAAGTCCCGCGGGATGCAGTAGCGAGGGACGTGTCGAAAGCTCCGAGGGATGTCCCCGCTGCGGCCCAGGCCTCGGAAGTAGACCAAGGCGACTTCTCCGCCTTTGCGCCGGCGCAGCGCCCCCTCCAGACACGTCAGAGCGGCCGCGAACACGGCTTGGATGACGGCGGAGGGCTCGTACTCTGTTGCCAGCTCCGTGTCCTCGCACGCCTCGGCGCCATCTTTCTCCGGCTGCCCCGGTCGTCCGGCGTGGCGCGGGGAACGGTCATCGGCCTCGTCTTTGCCGCCGCGCCGCCGCCGCCTCCACTCGCCGTACGTCCCGTTGGCCTCGGGACTCCAGATGATTAAGACTTTTCCTCGCGCCTCGCGCACGGCCTCCCACTGCCCGTACAGCCAGGGCAGCGGGCCCAGGTCGGCCACGCCGCTCTCGGGGCCGGCGCCCGCCCCGCCCGGGGCCAGGTGCACCGTGGCGCTCAGATCGCCGCGGAGCAGAGAAGCCAGAGCGCAGGCGGCCGAAATGTGCCGCGACCTCTCCGACGAGCACACCAGCAACACCGGCTTGCGGATGGACAGCCGAGCTGCGCGGGGGAGACGAGGGAGGAAATCACTTTGCTGCCGCGTGAGCGCGCCGAGGCCGCGCAAGTGACCGATGGCCTTAGCGCGGCCGGTGACCCGCCGGCGTTCTGGCGCAGAAACAACCGAACCATCTCACGTCCCATTTTCACATGCCGGGCGCTTCAAAGCGTTTCCGGAAAAGAATGAAATGATGCAACTGACCCGTCGCTCCCGTTGTCACGAGAGAGTGGAGAAAAATGGCCAAAAACGCCAACGCGGCGAGCAGGAAGAAAGCCGCCGGCGCCGCCCGCGCGCCCCACCTGCCGCGAGGGTCTGCACAAACAGAGGCGGCGCACGACCGGTCCAATGGGGAACGACAAGCGCGGCGCCGAGCGTACTCACGGTGCGGGCACGCAATTCTTCGGCCCTTCAGGGCGGGAAAGGACCGCCACACCTGCGCGAGTTCAAGCCATGAGACGCGAAAGCAAGGCGGCGTTCGGCGCCGCTGCGACGTTACCTGCACGCACGCTCCCTCTCCCGCCGAGCCGAGAGGCACGTCGATCCGGCTCGTGGACGCGGCCTCCTGCCGAAGACAAAAACCGTCAGCGTTCTGTTTGTTTGCTTTTTAGGTGCGTTGGTGGGCCGGCGCGCGGTCGGTCGCGGTCGGTCGTCCGCGTCCCTTTGGGTGCTCACCGCCGCGACTGTGCGGACGGGCCCGCGGGCCGCGCATTCCCTCGCGCCGGGCACGCACGTCTGAGCCCGGAAGGTGGCGGCCGCGGACGACTTGACGTGGACGGACAGCGCGCCCGGGCCGGCTTGGAGGGAAACGTGCCACGACGGGGTCTCTGCAACACAGAGGGCGCACGTCACGCTTTGCTCGCTTGGGAACGCTTCCCGCGGGGGCCGAGGAAGGGGCGGGTCAATCGGGACCGGGCCCGAGGATGTCCGCGTCGCAAACGCGTCAATCCAACCAACGGCAGACGCTTTCAAAAGCTATCGGCGGCCCGTCCGGTGTGAAGAAAGCCACGCGGAATCCTTCAACGTCTCGGAGGAGGCGCGTTTGTGTCTCTTCTCCGTTCTGCGGGCGTGCCTCGCGTACCAAGTCGCGCGCGTTCCCTCAATTCCACTCCAAAGTCACCGTGCAAAGCGGTGAAACATTCCGAGCGTTCTTGGGACAGTTTCAAGCCCTCCGGCGAACACGGCCGCACCTTTTGGCACCAAAACAAAGTGGCCTCAAGGCAATAGTGCAAGACTGTTTTCATGTGCAAGACTATTTCATTGCTGGAGCCACGACCTCTTGACCTCAAGTGCGAAGCTACTCTCATCTACTCGATGTTTTTCCTTTGCTCTGACTGTCTCTATAATGAGCTGCTCTCGCACAACTCGAATTGCCCCACGGGGATAAATAAAGTTTCCTGAATCAGAATCTGAAAGACTGAACTCACCGGCCTGGAAGGGGCACGAGATGTTGTGGCTGCCCGCCAGGGAAAACTGCAAGGACAAAACCAGACGGGGAAAACTCAGCATCCGAAGAAACGTTTTTTTTTGCATCCGCGGACTCGCCTCAACGAGCGTCGCCGCCGAGGTCATTTTGGAAGAAGCGGAATCAGCACACCAAAGACTTGCAAAATTGGCGCGGGAGGAGTCGGGCAGGCCCGATCGGCAATTTGCCTTCGGGTGACACGCGACCTTTCTGCATTTCGTGTCTCAGTGGGACGCGAGCGGAACCCGTCCTTCGTGTGTCTTTTCCGTACGCACGCGCGGCATCGCCGGTCAATCGGCTCGTAAGAAGGACTTGGATTCTTCCGCCGAGACGGCCTCGCGGAACAGCCTCACAGGCCGTTTTGCGGCACCGGTGCATTTTTTTAGATTCCCCTTTCCCCCCTCGCGGAAAGCGACCGTTTCGGCTATTGTGATTGCGGTCAAAGGTCAAGATGACGAGTTGCAAAAGATTGCCGTCTGCATTGAAACCGAGAGCCCGCGTTTCTTTGAGGGGCGAGCAAACGAAGGAAACGGGGCCGCAATGAGACATCGGGGGCACGTTCCACTCGGAGGCCGCAATAGCGCTCGCTCGGGTCCATCTCGGCGGCGGGCGGGCGGTCTCACCTTCACGCAGATCCGAGGGTGTCGGTCCACCGCGGAGATGTCGAAGATCTGCGAGGGGGCACAC
>NW_017806230.1:139796-139993 GCF_001891065.2 Hippocampus comes
CCGCCCCGACTCTCTCACGCGCGCTGTCCGGCGTCCTCACCGGCGAGAGGGACGCCTTGCAGAGGACACACCGTTTTGCGCAGGGGGTCTGCGTGGGTGTAAAAAACCTGCCGACACAAGAGGAGACGTGACGGCGACGACTCCCGACCGAGGCCGCCGCACGCGGGAAATCGGCGTTCCCGCATCGGCCCCCGTTG
>NW_017806230.1:160026-162048 GCF_001891065.2 Hippocampus comes
GCAATCAAAGGTCAGCATGACGAGTTGCAAAAGATTGCCGTCTGCATTGAAACCGGGAGCCCCGCGTTTCTTTGAGGGGCGAGCAAACAAAGGAAACGGGGCCGCAGCGAGACATCGGGGGCACGTTCCACTCGGAGGCCGCAATGGCGCTCGCCCGGGTCCATCTCGGCGGCGGGCGGGCGGTCTCACCTTCACGCAGATCCGAGGGTGTCGGTCCACCGCGGAGATGTCGAAGATCTGCGAGGGGGCACACGGCGGGCGGGCTCCGTGAGTCGACCTCGCGGGATGTCGGCAAGAGGCCCGCGAGGGCGAAAGCAAAGTACCAGGTCGGTGCCGTCTTCCCGCGCGGGGAGGGCGGAGTCGGGCGAGGGGACGCAGACGTCCGGGCCGAGCCTCCAGCAGAGGGACGCCGAGACGGGGAAGCCGCGGGCGGGGCACACCGAGCTCCAAGTCAGGCTGGACTCGTACAGCGTGACGGCGGAAGACAGCCACGCGTCGCCCGCGTCTGCCGACAGGCCGCACGCGTTTGCGCCGCGACCGAGGCCGCCGCAAGCGGGAAATCGGCGTTCCCGCATCGGCGCCCGTTGCCGCTCTCGCAACCGAATGACAGCATTCGTGCCGGCGTCGGGGACAAAAAGCCGAAACCGCGGGCGGCCGACTCTCTCACGCGCGCTGTCCGGCGTACTCACCGGCGAGAGGGACCGCGGTTCACATTCGGTCGATGACGACGATGTCGAGCGAGATCGGCGACTCGTGCGGAGCGGCGGCGTGAAAATGGACGGGAGACGAACATACTTGCACGCAGACGCAAGGAAGCGCGTACGGGAAGCTGAGCAGGGCCGAGCGGGTCCGAGACGGATCGATCTGGAAGTTACAAAAAAGAATCAGAATAATCATCACGCATACATGAAAGGTTTGGTTTTGGCGCTGGGAAGTCGGTGCGCGTGCCGGCGACGCTTACAACGGTGATGTTGGAAGGGCGGCGTTGGACGCAGTAGTGCGCGCTCTGCTTGTAGCACCACCTCGCGCCGACTTTGCTCTCCGACCGCACCGTGACGTTGAAGGATTTGGATGCGCGATCCACAGACAGTGAGAAGTCGGGCACGGGCTCTGGAGTCACACGGAAGAGCGAAGAGAGATTCCCTCCAGCTTCCGCCAACTTCCTCCATCATCGAGCGGCCGAGCAAAGTCAATGATTTCCCCCGCAACGAGGAAGTTGGCTTTTCACACCGCCCGCCCTCTTTTGTTTGGCTTCACCACGCATGGCCAGCGAATGCCGCGGGCTAATTTGACACGCCGCCGTGACGATGCGGTGCGGACAGAATCGGAAAGGAGGTGTCACGCTTTGCACGAATGGGCACGTGGTGACATAGCATGAAGTGGCAAGGAGCACCCGTGAAAAAGCCACCGAGGTCTCGGTGGCTTTCATTTTCCCGCCGCACCGAGACTTTGGCGCGCTACGGGTTAGCGCGTCCGCCTCGCAACGCGGAGGCGAGGCGTTCCGTTCCGGCCTTGGGCCCGCTTTTCCCCGGGTGCTCCTCTTTCCTCCCGCGTACCCCAAAACACGCACGGCGGGTGAACGGAAGGCCCTAAAGTGTCCCGAGGGTCGAGAGCGCGCCCCGCCCGCAGCCCGAAAATGGATGCGCGGATAAATGGATGATGGACGGCCTCTCGCGCGTGGCGCCGCGGCGTCCCGCCCGCTACCTGGTAGAGTGTAGTTGCGGCTGCAGCGCACCGACGCGGCGCTGTCCGGGCTGCTCGGAGCTCTCGTGACACGGCACTTGAATTTCTTTGCCGTTCTTCCTACTGTGCCACTATGCACACACACACAAAAACAGGTGATGCTGGCAAGGAGGAGGAGGATGATGATGAAGAGGACCAGAGGGACACAACAAAGAATTTGAGAAAACGAGCGGGCCGGCGAACCTTTTTCTTTGTTCTCTTGTATCTGAAGACGGGCCGGATGGTCTCTTTTCTCAAGGAGGCGATTTCAATGGTGGGGGCCTGGCTCAAGTCTGGACA
>NW_017806230.1:163105-166175 GCF_001891065.2 Hippocampus comes
CGCCGCAGGGGGGAAGCAGCAGCAGCCCGACGACGACGACGAGCGAACCCAGGCGCCAACTTTCCGGTCGCATCGCCGCTTTGGAGGGAAATGCCGAACAAGAACCGACACCTGACTCGTCGCTCGCGGAGCTGAGAGCCAAGCGCTTAGTGGGCGTGGCGTGCTACCGGGAGCGTTTCTTGTCGCTGCGCCTTTGACGCCGCCTCCCGCCTCTCGCCACATCCACAAAACAAAACAACTGAGATTTGTCAATCCCGTTGACCCAACACAAGATCCCGAGTGGAGTTTGCTTGTTGGTCCCGTGTATTACTTTCTGCTTCCTGCCACTTTCCAAAATGCTTTAGCTTGATTGAAGACTCAAATTCGTCGTTTGGTGTGAACGCGAATGTTCTTGTCTCTCTTTGCGACCAGTCCAGGGTTTGCCCCTACGTCATCTCGGGACGATCCTGTTGACCCAACACAAGATCCTGAGTGGAGTTTGCGTGTTGGTCCCGTGTACTACTTCCTGCCGCTTTCCAAAATGCTTTAGCTTGATTGAAGACTCAAATTCGTCGTTTGGTGTGAACGTGAATGCTCTCGTCTCTTCGCGACCAGTCCAGGGTTTGCCCCTACGTCATCTCGGAGAGCCTCCAGCACGCGGAGCGCACGTGTAGAATCTGAAGCTAATGCTATTGCTAGCTTGTTTCACAATAACTTCGAACAGAGGGCTGAACAACAGTCGAGACACACAAAAGCACAGCGGAGCACACATTTCCATTGTGGTTTTTTTTTTTATTTACTAAAAACCTCTGGCAGCTGCATGGATATAAAACTTGTAAAGCGCTCATCTTGGGACAAAGCATCAGTGAGGCCGTCGTGTTCCCGCCTCACTTGGGTCGCCGACCTGCGCGGCATTACAAAAGCTTCCAAACAGGAAGTGTCGGGATTACTGGTGACATCATGATTGTGAAGATGAAATTTTAAAAAGACCGCAGAGTGTCGGCAGGGGGTCGCTAAGAACCCCGCGCTTAATAAATTAGGCGGAATTAGTTTCTGGTTTGTTTGGTGTCCGAACGCGGACGTGCTTGGTTGAAGGCGGCTTTTCTCGTGCGCCGCGCGGCCACTTTTCTGGCCTCCTCTTTGTACACCTTTCGGCTCGTGCTTTTAATTACATTTCACATGTCCGATTAAATTAAAAAAGAAAAGAAAAAGAGGACGACCGTGGCGGGCTGTTTCCAAGGCGCGCGACCGAGGCCAGCTTGCAGATTTCAAGATGACGCGGGCCATTGCGGTGAGAAGCCCCCACCGGGCCCGCCGGCGCTTTCAGTCGCTGTCGCTGGTCTCGCTGCTGGGGTCTCCTTGCACTTTGCTGCGGTGCTGCATGGCCCGGTGGTAGGCCACCTGCACCGACTTGCGGATGTTGGACTTGCGGCCCTCCAGCATCTTCTCCTTGTCCAACACCTGGTCCACGCCCAGCGGCACCAGCTTGGAGCGCGGCAGCCACTGCCTGCGTTTGGAGACGCGCACGCAAACGCGCACGAGCGCGCGCGCACACAGAGAAAACAAGAAAAGGAATGTCAGTCAGGCGCGATGCCGTTCAACTTGACTTTCCGGTGTGGACGCCGCCCCCTCTATTATTATTATTTTTTTAAACAGATCAACTGTCAAGCCGTGACTTTAGTTTGGTCAGCAGCGTTGAGCAAGTTCCTTCCAAAATGCAATCAATGACATGCACATTGCTCAAGTCCAAACTTGGGCTTGGGGGCCATTTGTGGCCTGCGACACGAAGAAACATTTGAGATGGGCCCCAAGGTTCGTTAAAATATGCTGAAGATGGGCAGCCCAAGGAGGGAGGGTGCCATTGCTACTCATATCTTTGTTTCGATACTGTCCAACTGTTCTCTCTAATCGAAGATACAAATGATGAAAAGAGGAACACAATTGAACGTTCAAACACTGCAGTGAATCATCGAAGATACAAATAAAGCATCGATGATGAAAAAAGGAACACAATTGAACGTTCAAACACTGCAGTGAATCAAGATCATTCCACTTTGGAGGCAAAAATCATTTCTTCCGTGAATGAGCCTCAAGTTACTGTTTGAAAAATGGTCACCTCGCGACAATTTGCTCTTTTCGGGGGGGAATTGCTTCCTTGACTGACAACAAGTGGTCACGTTTTCAAGGGGCCCTTCCCTCCTTCCATTTCTCTGGAGGCAGCACTCAAGCCAAAAAGTGCGGGCACCTCCGACGAACAATATGACTGCGTGTGCCTGAGTTGCAGTGAAGGGACGCGCGTTGATGTTTGAAACCGCGGGGAGATTGGTGCCGCAGAGTCCCGCGGCGATCCATGCCGGCGCATTGGCAGACCGGAGACTTGCTCTTTTTCGGCCGTCGATGGGGGGGCCGATTCGCCGAATGAGGATTTTGCATCTGTTCAGCGGACCCGATCGTGGAAAGTTGCACATCATGAAAGCGACTTTGGCGATCATCTCGAGGACCGTGTACACCGCGAGCGAGCAGGTTTGCGCTTGTTTGGAATCCGCGACGCGGAGTTGTCTTTGCTTTGCGCTGAATTTTGGCGCAAACATCCGGTAGGAGTGGCAATCATCAGCATGATGCCCCTTTGCAATGCACCAGCGCAGCAATTTCAAAAGGTCACAGCCTACCGTTGACATTTGCGCTCGACATGTCGTCATGTACGGCGCCTCCCTCGGAAGGAAAAGGTGAGGCGCGCGCGCTCATGGCGGCATCGCATCAAACGCAGTCGGCGCTTCAAGCCCGCCCCCTTTCAACCACCAAAACCGCACCCGCCGCCCGGCGCTTGACATTTTCCCCAAGTGCGCACATGCATGCGGCTCGGTGGCCCGCTTTCGACGGAAGCTCAGCGAATCATCAAAGAACGTTTCACAGAAATGGGCCACCTGTGTTTTGAGAGAGAGAAGTGAAGAGAAAGGGGGAACCCGACCGCTCTCTTTTCTCAAGTCACTCGAGGCCGGCGTCCGCACGAATCCGGGAACAAAATGAACACGATTGCAGAAAACACTGTCCGGCCCCCCCCATCCTGCCCCCACCCGCAAAAAAAAAAAAA
>NW_017806230.1:166336-182517 GCF_001891065.2 Hippocampus comes
GGGGGGGGGGTTCCAATGTTCGGTCAGCACTTTGTTCCAGCTGCAGCTGCTCTGTCAGCGCCAGATCAAGAATGCCTGCCCTCTTCTTGACTTGGGCAAAGATTCTTTTGTGCACCACTAGAGGGAGGACACACAGCGGCTGCCGCGTGGCCGCACCTGTCAAATTCCAGACACTTGTGAGGAGCGTTTTGCGTCTTTTTGGCCTGGATGAAAATCATCCTGCTGGCATTTGAAAATGCTGAACGCACGCAGGAATCCATTTGATCAAACACACACACACTGCACGATGCAAGCGTGACGCTGCTGCCAATGCGGAGTCCAAATATTTGGACCGGCAAGTACCTTCAAACGGACTCGCAAAGATTTCCGAACTGACATGCAGGCGACATGCCACAAACATTTTTCCATCAAGCCAAGGAGCATTGACTTGCATGAGCAGGGGGGAAAAAAGAAATAATAAAAATAATAAATCTATACTGTATATACAGTATTGCATTTGGCCTCCATAATAGCAGTACGGTCAAAATTTGCCAAAGTAACGGTTGCTCATCCCTAATTTGATGGTTTGCGGCTGCAGCGCATGATTTGCGTTCGGCATCGGTCAAGAACAAACTGTAGCCACAGAACAGGGTCGTGTGGCAGAAGCTGTCGGAAACGGTCACGTCAGTCATTTCCGGGGCAAAAGACGATTGGAGAGACGCCTCCTGACCCAATTGAAGGCAAAGGGTGGGGGGGGCACACCGTAGTGCGCAGATGCGACTAAGAGCACACTGCCAACTGGAACTAAAGTTGCCTTTCCTTGCTGCCGCGAAGGTCAAAACGTGGACGAGAACCGTGGAGACACCTTTGGCGGAATAAAGACGACTGAAGCGCTCACCAGGTTCTCTTGTTGTCGAAGAAGAGGACCAGGAAGAGGTGCTCGCGGGCTTCCTGGGTCATTTGCTCCCCGAGTTTGAGAACGTCCAGCGGGGGCACGGGGATGGGGACGCCGCGGTGGAACACGCCCTCCCGGGGCATTTTGGGGTCGATGATCTGCACACAGGCGTCACCGTGTTCAAGGCGGCGCGGCCGCAGCCGAACGTCGCGCGGGACTCACCAAGGCGGGATACGAAGGGTAGCCTCGGCACTTGGCCCACACCAAGTCCAGCGCCTCCAACGACGCGTAGTCGTCCGACGTCATCCAGCATCCCGCCCGCGCCCGCCCGCGCACGACTGACGGGCACAAAAAAAGGGGCGGGGTGAGCGCGACGCCACCTGCTGGCCCACCTTCTCGTCTGCCCCGCTCCCCCCAGACTCACGGTGCGAAACTCCCCGGGAGCCTCCGACCGAGTACGACTCGTTTTCCGTGCCGGAGGTCTCCTCGCTGCTGTCCTCCTGGAAGGCGGAGCGCGAGAAGGACGCCTTTCCGCGGCCCTGCTTCGACGGCGTCGTGCTGTCGACACAAGAGGAGAACCGGGTCCGTGACGGCACGAACGCGATCGCCATTGCGATTTGGGCTTCCCACCGCCGTAAAAACAAAGGCAAGAACAACGGGCCCCACGGCCGGCCGCGTTTGAAACCCTGCAGGCCCCGCCTCTTAAAGCCGCGGGCGTGGAGATGAACTGCGCGCGGTACTTCCTCCTGCGATTTGGTTTTCGGGGGAGTTCACAAACATTCACCACCCGTTTCAAACGCGGGCTTGAAAAGGTCTCGATGAAGATGTGCCATTTTGGCGTCATTCTTCAATGAGACGGCAAGGCCGGCCCCCGCGTTGGTCAGCGCTCCATCGCGCCCCGCAAGAAGGGACATCTGACCTGGTCCGGTCCGAGGCGGCGCTGCTGCTGCTGCTGCTGGTGGACTCGGAGTCGGAGCTGGAGCGCGGAAGACGCGTGTCGTTTCGGTACACGCGGAAGCTCTCCGTCACGGGCTGGTTCCCCCCATCGAATCCGTTGCTCGGCAGACCTGCGCATCGGAGTGGAAATGTTGAGGCGACGCGGGCCTGACAGATGACGGGATACGCGATGCAAGTTGACGCCGCTCATTGGAACGTGTCCACGACAGCATCCGGCCGGCGCGCTCCGCGGGGACGAAGAGCAACTTGATTTCATGGCACCTTGAAGAGTACGCGATGACGACGAGCTTTGACAAAGAAAAAGGCATCATCCCCGAAGCAAAGCCGGACATCATCACAAGTACAAAGACAAAGACGGACACGCGGTACAAATCAGCTGCCATTTGATCCGATGCAGCGATTTCCCACGTGTGGCGCGGGTACCAATAAAGCGCCCTCTAGTGGTATATCGAAGAAGAAGAAGTACTGAATGAAACGGAAACGTTTTTTTGTTTAATCCAGTAAGTTCTGCCAGTACAGCTCACTTGGATTTCCACGTAATCTTTTCGAACATCATTTATTGCGGTACAGCTATATAGGCGACATTATTTTAATGTTGGTCACTACCAGGAAAGCCAAGTAATTTTGGGAGTTGGCTGGAGTAGAAAAAAAGGATTGAAAAAAAGAGAACATCAGCTAAAACGTACCCGGCAGCAGATCGTCATTGTCGCTGTCGCTGTCGGAGGTGGAGCTGGTGCGGGGGCTGCGGGGACGCTTCCTTTGCCTGCCCGGCGACAGCATGGGCAACTGAGGGGGCCCGATGGGGCTGGGGGCGACCCCTGCGGCCACGTAGCCCGGATCCCGGTTTTTCGGGGGGCGTCCGGGTCTTTTGGGAGGGCCGGCCATTTTGGGATTCTTCTTGGAGAAGAGAACGGACGTCCGGCGGCCCACCTCCGGAGCCAAGGCGGACGACGACACGCTCAGATCTGGTGAGAGTGACCAACAACAACAACAACAACAACAAATATGAAATGGGGCTCAAACAAAAAAAAAAACTGAATCGAACTGAATCGACAATCCCCCGAAATTTTATTCCTGCCTTTATCTGTAGTTTACACTCTAAATACACAACACACAATCCCAAACAATTGAATCTCAAACTTGTCTCCCAACATCACCACGAGAAACATTTTAAAAAAACAAATTTGCAAAGATTGGATTTCTGGAAGAGAAAGAATATATATATATATATATATGGATATGTCAGCGGTTCTTCACCTGGGTTCTATCGAACCCGGGGGTTCGGTGAATCGTCTCAGGGGTTCAACAGAGACTCTGCCATGGAGGTTAAGACACAACCGACTCAACATGCCAATGAGTTAGGACACGCCCGCTTGGCCATCACTGGATGCAGATGATCATATGACATTGCTCGTGCAATCAGTGCAGCGGGAAATTTACTTGGCTCAGTAGTCAACGTGTGACTGTTGCAATAGTACATCGTGTGATTTTTTTTTTTTTTGGAACATTTTAATACATTCTATGTACCACATCACGGAGCGTGATGGGACTCAGCGTCATCCTATCTGCGTGTTTTGTCACGCCAAGTTGGACAACTCTTGTCTCGCGCCGGCAAAACTGAAGGAACACTTCTCCAATCAGATTTTTCTTTTCCACCAAGGGTTCGGTGAACGTGCATACGAAGCGGTCGGGTTCGGTACCTCGAACAAGGTGAAGAACCACTGAGATTGATAGATCGAGGTGGTGCCCGGCCGGGCACATGCGACAAAGGCTTTGAGCACAGGCTAATCTTCCCTCCTTCCCACGACACAACGCTTCAGCTTGACTCTCGCAGTCAAGATGCGGGTGAAAATGTGGGACACAGACACCGTATAGAACAACACTCTTCCTCTCCTACCCTTCCTCCGCATTTGAAACGGATTAAAAACAGTGTCTACGTATTGAAAGACAAAATCAAGTCAATACGAGTGAGTGCCTTCCAGAATGACAAGAAGCGGGAACTGACGGCGCGTCATCGTCTGGGTGTGAGCCGGGCTCCACATCAGCTCCGGCATAAGCGAGCTCATCGGGTTTGTCACGCGCCCGAGATTCAAGAAAGAGCGACCAAGTGGGGGACTGCGGCTCTCCGGGCGTTGCAGTGATCAGTTCTATTCTGTTGCGAGAGCGCAACGGAAATCAAGATGTCGCCTATTGTCAAGAGCCATCGAAATTGGCGGCTTTCGACAGCGTGCTGGGGCCTTCCACAACAGAGAGATCTAAGACCGCGCGACTTTGCGATTGGACGGGGCTGCGGCGCCGTACCGCGCGCCTCGGGGCCTTTCCGAAAGGAACGCAAAGTGTGAGCTTTTCAGCAACTCGGGGAGAGGCGAATCGGCGAGAACGCGAGCGACGGCGGTACCGACCCTTGCCGCCCAGCTCTTGACTGCTGCTCTCTTCGCCTTCGTCGTGGTGGCCCGCCGACGAGGGGCGATGCGGGAGCGAACCTCGATCGGCGCCGGGCCCTCCCCCGAGAGAATCCCGGGCCCCGCCCAGGGCGCCTTCTCGCTGGTGCGCCAGTTTCCTCTTGATGATGCTGAGCTCCTTGCGGAGAGCTTTGGCTCGGCGGGACTGGCCGATGCTGTGCTTCCCCGAGTTGGCCTCCTCCAGACGCGCCTGCACGTAGTGCAGCTGCTCCTCCAGAGGCAACCGCCGCCTGTTCTCCGGCACCAGGAGCTCTACGGAGGGATCGACGCGGCCACAAAGACTTGAGCGGCGCGTGAAGCACATTCAGCTTTTGCCTGAAAACTACCAGTCAACTTCATCGGGCCGCCCCGAAACTTTTGAACGCACGAGGTGAGGCGGACTGTCCGAAGCTTCCGGTGAATCGCAGGGGAAACAAACTTGGAATGAGAAGCATAATAATTTAAAAAAAAAAAAAGGGTTCTGGCAACAGCTCTGATGAGAAGCGGCAAGGGCAGACCGCTGAGCGCTAGCTACTTGCGGCGATGCGGATCGCGCGCCACCGTCGATTCAAGGTGACCCAATTTTTGAAAACTACTTTTGGGGTGAAAGCGAAACGGGTGGGATGCTACGGGTGCAGTGCGCACAAACAGCAAAATATACCGTATGAATAATACGCACGCACGCCCCCATGTCCCCCTCGCGATCCACTCGGGAGCATTCTGCGGATGGACGCATCGGGCGGCCCTGATTCAGCAAGACGATGCTTCAAACGTCAGCTCAGAAAATTCCAATTCAGCGTTTTTTGGGGTGCTTTTTTTTTTTTTTTAGGCTGCTACTAATGCTAATTGCAAGTACGCCACTCACAAATGTGCAAATCCGACTCGAATCCGACCCGTGCCTTGTTTGATGGCGACGTAGCGTTTAGCAATCGTCCAGAGCTCGGGCGCAACGTTACCAGCGCGATGAAAACCTGAATTCTAATTCGACCTGGACATTTCTGGCGCAGCCGTCGCATATTGCGCAGCTCAGCTCCTTGTTGTCGAAAAGGAGCGGAATAAGACAATGCATTCAAAAGTGCGGAGGAGCTCAAATGGAGAAGTTCATCCAAAAAGAAATTCCATCTGAAATTAGTTTTCTGTGTGTTTGTGTGTGTGCGGAGCAGGTGTCGCGGGGCAAAGCGACTTGTGTTTTGCGCGCGTTCAAGGATGACAGGCTAGTTTTGTCTGGAGTCGCCCAGAACGCAGCGGCCGGCTCACCGTCTTCATTGGACGACAGCGGCCAGTCTCGTTCTCGCTCTCGCTCGCGTTCCCGCTCCCGCTGGCGCTCCCTCTCCCTCTCCCTCTCCAGCGCCCGTCGGGTGTCGGGACTGGCCTCCCGGGGCAGGTGCATGCCGGTCTCGTAGTCGAAGCCGATCCTGTCCGCTTGCCGCCTGGCGCTCCTGATGACCACCCCGCCCATCTCTCGGAGGCGCAGGGCGGCCCGGTAGAACACCGTGTCCTTGGCGTTGTACTTGAGGCAGTTGTTGACAATCAGACCAAAGTCGCCCTCGAACGCCTCAAAAGTCAGATAGCGGTGGGATTCCAGAAGGTTCCACATGGTCTGGAAGTCCATGGGCGTGTCAATATGGTCCAGGTAGTCCGGCACCTGCGGCCACAGCGGGCAAAAGCGGTTTTGCCGCCGATGCGGAAAGCCCGGGGTTCGCACGACGCGGCTAGAAAAACGAGAAGCGCGGCGACGGAAGGCGGGTTCCCGCGGGACGCGCTCTCGACGGCCAACCCGCACGGCGACTGACCTCCGCGAGAGGAACGGGCTCGGTGAAGAAGTTGTTGGTGTCTCTCTCCTGCAACTGGTCCAGCGTGCTCCTCAGCAGCACCAGGAGGGGAGTCAGTTGCATCTCCAGCGCCATCTGCTGCATTTTAATCTGAAAACAGAAAAAGGAGACGGCACCGCCAGTTCGAGAGAGCGCACTCGTCATGCACGTCGCTTACACCCAACTTGCGGCCTTTAAAACGTCACCCGAGTTGAGACACGGCTCCGTTCGTGCCTCTTGCTGTCGAGCGGAACGGCGTTTCGGTCTTCAGCCCGTCGCTTTATCGCAGTTAACTTATGGGACAACGAGCTCCTGACTTGGTGGAAGGAATTTTGGGAGCACTTTGGCGAATTTCAATCACCCGCGCGCATCGCGTCTCGTCTCACCGTCTCCCTCTTGAGTTTTTCTCTCTTGCGGATGAGTTCCACGAGCAGCCGGGCTCTCTCCAAGTCGTGTCGCAGTCGCTGCCACGCCTTCAGTTGCTCCTTCAGAACCGTTTGTTTCTCCTCGCAGTCCCTCTGCAGCGGCGAGATCAAACGCGGACGGGGTGACGCGCGGTCAGCGAGAGACCACCGAGCGGCCGCGAACGGAGCAGCCGGCGACGTACCGCGGGAAGTTGGGCCGACGGCTGCGGCGGGACGGGCTCCGGGTGCCGTTGGGACTGCAGGTGCGTTTGAAGGCGTCGCAGCAGCGGGACGCCGTTGCGGCTTTGCCTCTTCAGGGTCCAGTAGCTGTGAAGCCGTTGCATGAACTGGCTCTTCCTGGGTACCGTTAAGTTGCTGGTGATTTTGCTCAGCCTGAATCAAATCAAACATCAGAAATGAGCTTGCTTCAGCGGATTTGGTTGTCGTGGGTGGTGCGTTCTTGTCAAATTTCAGGATCGCCGGAAAACGCAGCAGAATCTTTTAGCGCAAGCCAATTTGACCCCCGCGTCGTCATGCCCAACTCTCTCAAGCTTTTTCGCCCACTTTTTCCGTAGTTGAGGTCCAACTCGTGACGGCGAGGACTTTTTGGGCTGTTGTCGTTTCAAGTATCGGTGGCCGGTATCGGCGGCAGCCTCTATGAGTATCCGATAGCTCCAGAGAGCGCCGCTATCGGCACTCGCACATTCTCTTCCATTGAGTACGAGTTCCTGTTCTGTTAACAAGGAGCTGAAGGGCCAAATTCACAAGAGGCGTCAGACGCCTGGACATTTCCAAGCTGGCACTTCCACCCGTATGCCTTTCCGTGACTCTTTCTGTCCGTCTCCAGTCGCAACCTGCCCACAGGACTCGCCCCGACCGCCGAGCAAAAGTCATTTTCGGGCCGTTTGCTCAGCATGGTCGGCTGCGTGCGCATCATTTTCGGTGAGTTCGCAATCAACGTCAGTTGCGTTGGCGGCAGCGAGGTCCGTGCAATGCAACCTTTGTGTTCAGACGTGGTTCCGTTCATCGTCATTCATCTGGGGACATTTCGCACTTTTTTTTTAAACGAATTGCTCGGTTTAAAGGTAGCTTAATATTGTCATTTCAACATTTCTCTTCTTCCAAAGAGGTGCGACGCTTTTCTGTCTCAAAGTTGTCATGTTTGCTGAGAGACAACGTCGGCGACATGAACTATTGATTTCGTCGACGAAAATACCATCAGATGACTAAATTCGGACTAAAACTTGAATTCGTTTGATGCTCAAGACTGGACTGAAAACGACATTAAAATGAAGTCAAAAGTTGAAAGAAGGTGAAATGGTGTTCCAAACGGATTTGGATTGTGCAGTTCCGTTGAGGCTGAAATCCCCCCCCCCAAAGCCCAACAACCCCTCGGCCCAACTTACGGGCCTAACGTGCGTGCGTGACGGCGCCGCGCAGTACCTGTGAGGGGGTATGCAGGGGACGGACACCACGGGAGCGGCCGCTCGTCTCTCGGCCAAGATCTTCCTGGCTCTCTTCATCTTCAGCCGAGACTTGGCCTTGGCCCGCTTGGCCCGCTCCGAGCTCCAGCCCCTGGAGTCGTCGTCGTGGCCCGCGGCGGGCTCGTCGTCGTCCTCCGGTTCGCCTTCGCTCTGCGAGGAGCCCGCGCTGGCGCCGCCCGGCCCCCCCGCGGGCCGGGCCGATCCGGGAGGCGTGTGGATGTCGCAGTAGGCCGTCTTGCGGACGCTGAAAGAGGTTCCGTTGGCCCCCGTCTCTCGGACGGGCTCCATTTTCATGTAGAGGCCCGCTTGCTGCGCGCAGGTGACGTGGAAGGCGGTGTAACAGTTGGCTTTGTGGCACTGAATGCAGGCGCCGGAGCCCCGCTGCTTGCAGATGTAGCAGGTCAGCTTCCAGCGCGCGGGGGGGATGTGCTCGATGCTGTCGATGGGCTCCAGGAAGACGGTGTTTGCGAAGCACACCTGACCAGCGGCAAAGAAAAAAAAAATCGAAAGCGGAGGGCGCGCAATGAGTGTCAAATGCCGGTGCCGGAATGCTCTCGCCGCGGCCTAAGGATGGGCGATTCGGTGACATACTGCGGATGGGTCCGAATAACGCAGAGGCGGGACAAAAGTCGAGGCTCCGCGGACCGCGTCCGGTTGGCACCATTTTTTTTTTTTTTTGGTACGGGGTACTTTTGCTCAAAACGAATTCCCGTTGCAGTATCCACCATAGCAAACGGTCGCACTGTCATCGGGCGCGCGGTCGCTTATGCAATACGATTCGTCAGATCGCCACGCGGAACATTTCACTTTCAAGGACGTTGCGTTGAAAAGCGTCTCTTTTCAACCGAGCGACGTTCCCAGGCGCAACTCGAGACCGTGGCTTTCCGTTTCCTAGCGACGGCGATGCTTTTAACTTGCGCGTTTGAAAGGGAAAGAAAACCTACGCGCGCCCCTCGGGGTTGTGTCGGCTACATGGAAGCTGACCTCCGGGATCCAGAGGGCGCACACCACGTGAGCCCAGCGCGCGTCGTCCGTCTGTTTGAAGGCTCCTCCCTTGTTGGGGCACAGGGCGCAGTCCACCGCTCGACTGGGCGACTGCAGGCAGCGACGACACAACCACTGGCCCTCCGGGATGTACGGCACGCCGTAGCACTCCTGGTGGACGGCCAGGTTGCACATGTCGCAGAAGAGGATCACGTTGCTGTTCTGACAATCGCCGTCGTTGCAAATGCAGCAGACGGCGTCCTCGTCGATCAGGGTGCTCGGGTCCGCCTGGTAGAAAGCAAAGTCGGCCGACGTGAGACGCGGAGGTCGGCGAGCGATCCGTTCCCTCGGACGGACGCTTCTTGGTTTGCAGCTCCGCAGTCAAGTCAACAGCGCAAGCGGAAGCCTCGACGTCGACGAAAACGCGCCGACGTCCGTATGACGACCGGCCTGCGTATTGATGTTCAACGATTCAAGACACGGGCCAAGTCATCGCGAAGCAGCGAGCGCCGGTTTAAAGCCGCCCCCAACCCCCGAGAAAAGAGCAAGAATGGCTCCGATTAAAAACGGAAAGGAGCGCGGCTGCAAATGGCGTTGCGGAACGTAACTCGCCGCTCGGTGGGCTCGCACCTCGCAGTGCTCCGCTTGCTGCGGTACCTTGTTGTGGCTTTCAAAGTAGGACTCCTTCTCGAGACGGTCCATGAGGTACTCGAAGACCTCCTGAGGAATGGGCGTGACGCCGTCCATCCGCCGCTTGTCGTTCATGATGTCCAGCCAGATGTAGTCCTCCTCGTCGATGTCGTACTCCACCTCCTCGTCCAGCTCCTCCACGGACTTGTCCATGTACCTGAAGCCAAACGCCCGCGGCGGCGCGAGTCACACGGACGCCACCTTGTACGCGCCCACTCCCAACCCAGGCTACACTTAGCTCCTCCCCAACATACAAAGTCGAGGTCCTCGTCGCGTACACTTTTCGACGGAGGCAAGCGGACTTCTGCAACGCGATCCAAATGAATTTCAACACCCCGAAATTGGCCCACAGAAAATGCCGCGTCGGTGCGCCTGGAAGAGGCGGGGCCGAGCGAGGCGGCGCCATCACTTCGACAAACTTCCTTGACCCCAACGGCAGCACTTGGCTAGTTCGGAAAGGCTTTGGCATCTCGGGGCCTTTGCGAGAGAGCACGCAAAAAGCCAAAGAGGTGAGAACTTCTTGCAATCAATTGCGTACGGCAATGTTTCCAAATTTGGAGAAGATGAGCCTGGTTGCCAAATAGCCCAAAATGTAGAGGACGATGCGACGAGAGAGAACCGATTCAAGGACAACTCTTTTGACGTACGATCCATGACTTATTTGGAGACCTTGTTTTATATCTATTGAATTGATCGACTTTTTGTCTTCGACTTTCTCCCTTTCATAATTTTGCTGCTGGAAATTGGGAATTTCTCCACTGTGAGACAAATCACTTATTTTTACTTGTCCACCTGCTCCAATTTCAACCACTCCACTGTCACTCTTCTCTGATTTCTGTCGTCTTCCACGCAAGCAGCCCAAGTGGCTTTTTATTCCTTTTCGAAAATGAAGCAGCAACACACAAGAGAGATTGATGTTGGCTCCATGAGCTAAATCGTGATTTGATGACAAATGACTTGATTCATCGATGAATTTGGACACCCGGATTCTGCTTTGACTTAGGAAAACAACATTTTCTGACACGTTTTGGACCCAAGCAAAGACCGAATCAACGATTGACATTTTCTGCACTGTCGATTTGAAATAGTATGTCCCTTTTTGTCTGTTTGTTTGTTTGTTTGGAATCCGATTCGTTCATGAATCCATTCTTAAAATCGGCAAATCTGACCTGTAGTAAGAGGACGGGCGCGGGGGCGCGTCGGGCCTGTCTTGGTCCAGTTCGCGGAAGACGGCCTCCGGCAGCTTGACGGCGGGGCCCGACTGGGCGCCGTGGTGATAGGCCGAGCCCTCCTTCTTCTTTTCTTTGCTTTTATGCTTGCCAGACTTGGGCGTGGCTTTGCCCCCGTTGGAGGACGGAACGTCGGGCCGCTCGTTGCCGGCGCCCCCGGCCTCGCCGCCTCCGCCGTCGCTCCCGTTGCACACCCCCGCCGAGTGGACGCCCGGGACGGACGGCGGGTCGTCTTCGCCGTCGCTGTCCTCCTCCGACACGACGTCGATGTTCTCGAAGATGCTGATGCGGTGAACGCGCCCTTGGATTTCCAGCTCCACCATGCGCTGCGCCTGGGCGTAGGTCATGGCGTCCCTGCCGGGGGACCGCGAAGGCTCCGAGCGACCGGGGCTGCGGGGCGAGCTCCCGCCGTGCCCCGGCCCCGCCCCTTGCTCGAGGTCGCCGTCGTCCAGATCCAGCGAGCCGGCGAGCGGCGCGCGAGGCGGCCGCCCTTTGCGCTTCTTGTGGGGCGCGGCCTGCGCGGGCGGCGGGTTGTCGTGATCATAGTGGTACAGGTGGTACTCGATGCCGCTGTAGCTCTTGTAGACCTTCCGGCAGCTCTCCACGGGACACTCGTAAGGCGGCTTGCTGGCCCGCAGGTTGTGGCAGAAGGTCTTGACGTCAAAGTCCAGCCCCATCACGCCAACGGCGGCCGCGGCCGGCTCGGACGCTGCTCGGGCTTACATCTGAAAACAAGGCGGGACGTTTCAAGCTTGTGGGCGGCACGCTGCCGTGGCGCACGGTGACGCCGCCCTGTAGTCTGTTGCGCGCGGGGTAAAGGTGTCAGAATAGCTCCTTGACTGGTGTCACAAAAGACAGAATCCCCCCCACCACCACCACCATAGTGTGAGGCACCCCTGGAAAGACTCTTGCGAGATCGTCCGCAGAACGCGGGCATCTCGTCGTCTGCCTTCAAGTCGTCCGCGTCCTCAACACCTTGAGCCTTGGCGGGCGAGAAGCGAGGGCGCAACAGCACGCTGAGGTTCGTCTAAGCCAGGAACTGCCAGGTGCTCAGCAGACACGCCGCGGTCAAGTAGACACGTGTGGCCCTCGCCTCTTTGGAGACAAGCTGCTTGAAATCCCACTTCGGGTTCTGCGTTTTCAGTCCGATTGAGATGTGACCGTGGAGCATTTTCATCGCGTTTGGTCATTCGCTTCATTTGAATCGGCACGTGTGGCTTCGTGTAAATCAGCTATTGAAGGGGGAAGTTTATGCTTCAACTTTTGTGACACCGGGCTTGCATCCTAAAACTCGCTGACAGAAAATTAAAATGAGTTGCTGTGAGACGATGACACAATGGTCTTCAAGCGTCCGCGTGCAAGTGAAATGTTTGCATATTTGGGCAGGTACTTCGCTGGCTGTACTCCAAAGCTAAGGAACAAATTCATGCGCCGACTAAATGACCCAAACATCGGACTCATGGGGCGCTTGGCAAACAGATTGTTGGGTTATACGGCAAAGCTATTAAAGGGCTCTTTCTTGTCTTTGTTTTGGCACATGTCGGAATGGTTGTTATGATTATCTTACTGGAAATGTTAAGACAAAAAATGATATTAAAATTGCTCTATTTTCACCTGGTATGTCATTTGAGTTTAAAAAAATGCATTGCTCAATGTTACCGTGTTGTTTTTTTTTACCGTGCCATGAGACATCTCGAAATCGTGTCATATGGTGTCGATAAAACGAAATCCGTGTGCAACTCCAAGTTTGTGTTTTGCGAATGAAACTCAAAGACAACAGAAACACAGACAAACAAAGCACTTAGTGATACCGGACAACTCTCGTTTGCACCCAAGTTACGGCATTAGATGGTGACTATGTTCCAAAGTCTTTCGGTCCTCGTAGTATATTTCGCATATTTTCGAACTCGAGTTGGCTTAAAGTAGGGGGGAACAAAGCCGTTTCTGGTGGCCGGCGATGATGTCGGAGGTGTAAAGTAAACAATACGAAAACATCCGAATACATTGCTACGCGTGCCAGAGGCAATAGCCAAAGTTGATTTCTTTTTCCTTTTCGTATTGGCGAATGTCAAGTGTGTCAACAAAGCTAACTGAAATCGACGTATTCTCGCCTGGCGGGTGTGTACAGCACGTATGTGGCGAGTGAGCTTTTTTTTGTTTTGTCGCAGCTAAACGTGCGTTCAGTCTTCATGTGTACACTAACAGCGAGTTGAGGACTAAACTTCCGCACGTCAGCAAAGCTAACGTTAGCGTAGCACGGGGCCACTTGTCGCCGCAATTGAGCTCGTGAGCACCCCTCCGCCTCAAGAAGCGAACACGCGTCTGAAGTGCAAAAAGCACAAAAAGAAGCACACGAGCGTTTTCGACGATCGGCTTGTTTCGCGCGATCTGGGACGCTCGTTGACTGCATTTGCGAGCATTCGTTAGCTTCCAACCTGGGGGCGTTGCGGGGGAATTTGGGAACTCTTTCTAGCCGATCGAAAGGCGAACAAGGACATTCGGTCTGCAAGTTGACTTTCGATCAGCCTTTCCCTCCAACCGCGACGAGCACCTCACCGCTCGGCTCCAGTCTCGACTCGGTCCCCGCCGAGCATCCGAATGACAACATTGCGCTCTGCTTGGAATTTAGCGCTACGCCTGCCGGCGTCAGCTAATGTTCCCCCAACGAGCCACGAAACGCCACAAAGCAGCCGCCCGCTCAGTGGGGCCCAAACGCTCGCTGCTTTATTCTCCCAGTCTTTCATTTATTGGCGGATTGCAAGCGACGTTCACTTACTCCTTCCATCGCATCGCACCCAGCCTTTCGAGGCTCACGCATCGACGCCGAGTGTTTCCCAGGTCCCAGGAGACGGCGTTTGAGGCGAGCGCGCGGTTGTTTCAGGAAACAATGTACTCTCGCGGGCGTCGCATTGCGTGCGGAAAAGAAATCCAAAAAGAAAAAGTCGGGGAGAAACGAACGATTCGGTCAGTTGGGCCGAATCACAAAGGGGGCCGCCATTGCTCCAACAACGCCGTCGTCTTGGGCGCCCGTCCGCACATTCGACACACAAAGCGGGAAAACGGGGAACCTTTCCCAGACACCCCCCCCCTTCAGCTTTCGCCTTTGTTACTGGGTCACATTTTGGGGGTTCGTATCAACTTGTTTAATTGGCCTTTGTAATCCCATGTGATCAACATCGTTCTCATGTCGCGTCCGAGCGAATCTGCCGCTTTGTTGAATATCCATCTTCGACCTCACGAAATCGAAAACTGCCGTCTTGGTGGAACGTGTTTATTCATAAACTAAAATAACAATCCCAAAAATATTGACGCCACCATGTTTTAAATGAGTCCGAAAAAGTGTATTTCATGGTATTGTAATCCACTGCTCTGAAAAATGGAAGCAGGTGGGGGTGTAACGACCCAAACGGTTCAATTCAAATATATTGCACAAGTCATACAAAATACCGAAATAAATGTTTGAAAAGTAAGAGTTGTAAAAGGTTTGATTCAAAAGTACCGTACTTAAAATCAAACAATTTGAAAACATTTAATCCAGTCTCCCATGAACCACTAGACGGGTGCCTTCGGTCCATCCATCCATCATCTGAGCCGCTCATTCCGACACGTTAGTAAGAGTGGCCGGGTGCTTCCTTTCAAATCAAAACAATCCTATGTGACCGTCAGACTGAAAATATTTATTTGTCTCTCAACACGATCAAACAGTGCAGCGGGTCGGATGAGTGACGCAGCGTGTCAGGTCAAAGTCATCTCCACCCCCCTCCCCCAACGGGAGCGTATTAACTGTGAGGGAACGCCAGCCGCCACCGAAATTTGTCCAGCGAGTCACCTTCCTCTGCGCGGAACAAACAAAAACAAAGCAGAAGCGCCCAGAGAGAAATGCCAGAGAACAAAAGTCTCTTTCAACCGGAAGTACCATATCTCCCCAAAGAAGAGGATTCTGCATAAATGACTACAAAAGTCCCAATTCCAAGCGAATTGATACTGTGACACCCAAGCCACCTCTGCACAAAGTTGAACAAAATAGACTGTTGACACGTTAACGACTCTGTACAATTCACAGCTTGCAAAGATACTTGATAGGTTTAAGTTGTGACTTGCGCACGGAGAAGAAAACGTCCGTGCTTTTTGCTGAGCTGTAAGAATGGCAAACGCTTCAACATAAAAGCGCACGAAAAAAATTGTGCAAATCTCAACTCTACAATTTGCAATCGGTGGCAGGAAAACCAAAAATGCTTGACGCAACACAAAAGGGCAGTCATGCCGCTCAGTTTCAGGAGTTTTCTGTTTGGTACCGTCTGCTGGTGTCACTAACGGGCTCGTATGACATGGCATTAAAAAAAAAAAAGATCCAAACTTCTGCCCACGTTCTAAACTGTCCAGTTGAGACGCGGCGTCGCCGTTGCCGTGCTTCTCGTTGACGTTGTTCCGACCTTGGCGCACGTCACACGAGGTCATTGACAAGGCCGGTGCACTTGAGAGCCTCCGCACGCCAGCTGCCCCGTTCTGCCCACGGAACCGCGGACACGGCTCTGGATGCGGTCGTTGCCCCCAGATGCTCCGAGAGCAAATCTTGTGCCGCCGTCTATGAAAACGAGACAACCAGCAAAACAAGAACCGTTTGACCTGAAAGAGGCTCGCGTCCGCTGGCGGCGTCCTGTCCCCTTCATTCATTTTTCTTTTGCGTGGCAGCAGCGTCTTTCATCACCACAGCATACTGCCAAAGGAGAGGTTTCCACCCCCCCCAAAAAGTCATTTGATGGTTTGAACAAGAGCATTTGCTGTGTCGATATTGCAGTGCTACAATGGCATTGTAAAGCAAAAAAAAACGTGTCCGCTGCAGTGAAAAAGACTTGACTCGAGTGAGCTGTGAAATCAAGGACAGAACAAGTTGAAGGTTCAAGGCACGACATTCCGTCAACGTGAATACCATTTGGTTTCTGAAACCAAAGCCACGGCTTTTGGACTTCCAATGGAGTGTTGAAAGTGCGCCCGATTGAAATGGAAAGTGCTCAGCCAAAGATAAAAAGGAGCACACTGGACAAGAAGCATGCACGTCTTCGCTTTCGCCGAGGAAACCTTCCGTTCGGCTCCAAGCGGTCGTTGAGGGGACGCAGTCCTGACACGCTGACGACGTACCGCGGCCTCCGGGTTAGCTAGTCCCGGCGGAGTTTGGGCGGGGGCCGTTGTCGGGCTCGCGGGCTCGGATTCCCGGTTCGGCCGAGGTGAAAAAGAAGCTCGCCGATGCGACGGGACGCCGCCGGGCATCGAGGGCCGCGGGAGCCACCGTCCCGCCGTGGCGGCCCG
>NW_017806230.1:182544-192835 GCF_001891065.2 Hippocampus comes
GGAGTCGAGTCCGGACCTCGGCCGCTTGGCGCACTTGGCTGCGTCTCCCCGGCAGTCGGGCGGGGAGGCGACCCGCCGGGGTCGGCGGGGCGTTTCATCTGCAAATGAGCACAGTTGGACCCCGTGAACCTTCATCTCATTTCAGCTCATCAAGCCAAATAGGTTTGGACATGTGTAGAATCGAGCAATGTTTTTTTTTTTCAATATTTAACTTCCAAGTAAAACGAACAAGGCAAACGCTTCCATGTATTTGTAGTAGTCGTCCGTGTCCCGATCCCCGACCAAGAGTGCGAGTCGCGCCAACGGAGGCGCGAAGAGGACGCATTGCCAAAGAAGTGAGACGTTGCTGCGTGCTGGACCCAGCAACGTATCGGACGGCGAGCATGGCACGTTTTCGGCGCCTCTTGAAGCTCAATTTCAGATGCTTGGCCGTGATTGTTGTCGGTTTTCTTTTCTTTGCAGGCTGGCGAACAACACTCCCCTCTGCCGTGCGTCCAACTGACAAGCCTTTTCGATGTACGCTTAGCGGGGACAATTGAAACGGCGCACGTGGATTCCCAAGTACCTCGGGCACGGCCGCCGCCGGCGAGGACTCCACTTTGCCTCGAAGGTCGTGTAAGCGCCTCTGTGGTTTGGTCTGGCTTAAGGAGGGGGGTCGGCGATGGGCCGCCGCCGCCTCCTTCGCCCGGTCGTCGGCCAACTTGCGCAGGTCCTCGCGAAAGCATCTTTTCTTATTGTTGCTGTTGTTTGTCTGGACCCGAGGCGACGGCGGCGAGGGTGCGGCCGAGGCGAGCGACGGCTGCGTCCCTGAAGAAAACACGGAGGGAGGGCAGATGCAAATGCACGCTACGAAAGATCAAAGGCATTCCTCCGGCACACTTCACTCTTGCAGTGACGTATTGTCCAGCACTTTGGCCAGACAATCACAACAGGACAGTCACAAATGTCCGCCACAGTATGCAGGCAATGACGCAAATGATCATGCAAACCCACCCCCCCCTCCACCTCCAAAAAGGGTCAACTGAACAATCTCAGGAGCACCGACGACGATCGCATTTTCAAGTGCAGGTGGAAAAAAAAATGAAAGCATGACGTGCACACATGTGAACAAAGAACGAAAAGTTTTTTTTTGGGGGGGGGGGCTGTAAGCAAGTAAATGAGATAGTTACTACGACTGCGCTCTTTGCCTAGACATAGTCGCTTCAGTGTGGACCCTATGAAGAGGTACAAGAGCACAAGACAGAGCATTAGGCCCGAGACATCGGCAACGTGCACATTGAGCGAGCAAACGGAGAGCGGGCAGGAGGAAAAGACGAGCTTCCAATCCAGCGGGAAGGCCGCCAAGAAGGGTTCGGCGTCTTTTTGTCTCGTCTTTTTGGGTGAGCGTGTCCTCGTCACGCCGTCTTCGTGACCGTCATCCAGATTCAAGACAGTCGTCAATACAGAACGTGAGGAGCTAACAGGCGCGCGGCGCGAGGAGTCCCGCAAGTCAGCGTGTGCTCCGCGGGCACAAATGGAGACCGCGTCCAGCTCGGGCCGCGGACGGATTGCAAACCATCTTTTGCCACGCCCGCTCGACCGAGCCAAAGACAACACAGATACAACTTAAGTGGGAACTCCAGGTCCAAACAAAACATGCATCGGAAAGGGGCGGGGGGAATCCAAACCATCAAGCAACCGTGACGACAGAGCTCTTGGTTTGGCGCGGCAGAGGCCCGCCGAGACCGTCCGGCGCCGCGGCGTCCCCTCCGTCCAAACGCCAGCGGGCGCTCGCCCTCTTCTCCGACACCAAAGCAGAGGAGGGCGGAGCTTTGCCTCGGCGTCCACGGGCTACGGCGAAGTGCCTCCGACGGGCCAATTTGACAGGCGACTCACAAAAAGCTCGCTCGGGACAAGCGTCTGCCTTTGTGTGACGTTTTAAGACAAACCCAAAATGCAAAACAACCTCGACGGCTCCACTCCATCGGACGTCCGGAACGCACATGAGCAACTGCCCCGCGTTCAGAGCAACGTTTTGAGAGCTGAAAATCATCCGTACATTGAGTTGAGAGAAGGTCAAAGTTCACCTGTCAAGGTCATCGTGCATTTGAAGCTTATCCTGAAATGTCCCCAGGTTTTTGTGAGTCGCGTCTCACTTAAAGGAAGAGTGAATGACGACAAATCGAGTGCGGATCAAGGTTTCGACATGCACGCGACACGCAAACGTGTTTGAGACTGAGCCCGCCGGCGTTGGTGGGATCGCTATTTCACCGTATTCTCACGACCAAAAGGCGGACGTGGGGTTTCTCCAAAATGGGCGGGGCATCGAATCATGCCTCGAGTATGCGGCGACTTCCGAAAATTGCCAACGCTGTTGTGTGACTTTGCTTGACCGACCGATATTGTGCCGGCACGTCGCTTCTATAAACGAAAGGCGGACGTCACGGTGCTGTTTTTTGTTTGTTTTGACCGATGTGTTGACATGTCCTGATCAATAACATCATCGGCTCCCTTTCAGAGACATCGTTGTCATTCGTTTCATTTCCAAGATGGCTTATGACCCCCCCGCTGAATTCACAATGCGGCGAGCACGGGAAACTGAAGACAAAACATTTCCTAGCAGCACAGGCTTCACGGCGTGCGCGCATGAGCTGGTGTCATCTCTCTTCGCAATCATTTTGCGGTGGAACGGTCAACATCAACCAACCGGCGGCGAAGAGTTTGGGGATGGCAGGTCAATGTCGGCCGATCGCAACGACGCGCCCAGGTCGCGATTGTCTACAATGTGGCAGCTTAAAATCAAGATTGTGGCAATGAAGGAGAGGAAGGAACGAATACGAACAGATGGACAGAGACACGGGTCCACTGAGGAATCTAGTGCGTGGTTTGCTACTCGATTTAAAGGTGACTCTCTCCGACGTTTGGTGGTAAACCGTCCAGCCTGTAAAAAAATCATATTAGAGGATAGAAGAGAAGAAACAAAAGAGACACTTTGAAAAAGGGAACAAAGACAGAGATGAGACACTCCCGCCAGCACAAAAGCACTTGCGGCAAATGACGTGAACAAAAGCCACGAATGGGAAGCGCAACAAGTCAAAGGGATGTCGGCACTTGTGACCGTCTGCGAGCGACGCCGGGACCTTTGCTTGACTCATTCTTTTGACATTTTAAATATCGCATATTACCAATGGCGTCATTTACCTGTCATTTTTTTACTAACGGTAGGACTGGACGAAAACACAATATCAATGTGTGTGTGTATATATACTGTGTGTGTGTGTGTGTGTGTGTGTGTGTGTGTGTGTGTGCGTGTGCCTGCGCGTACCTTGGCACGTCAAGTTTGTCGTCCCGTCAGCGTGTTGGCCCGCGTCGATGTTGTCTGAGGAGAAAGAGCCTTTGAAGGAACGGGGTTGGCGGGTGTGGACCCGCTCGGGGCTCGCGCTCCGCCGCCCGCTGGAGCCGCCGCAGCAGTCCGACGGCGCCGAACTCTTGGCGGGGGATCCCGAGGAACTTCCTGAACTTTCCCCTTCGGTGGGACGAGAAGACCAAAGCAAACATTGCCATGTCGAATCCTCACGCGGAGGGAGCCACCGCCCCGCCGCGAAAGCCGCCCACCTTTTCTCTGGGCCGCGGCGGCGCCGAGATCGCTTTTGAGCTGCTGCACCATCGGATTGAGCAATTTTCCAGCCTTGACTTTGTGTTTACTGGCCCTGCGTCGGCGGCCGCAGGGAGGCGCGGCGTGAGGCAGGCCCACGTTGGGGGGCAGCGATTTTCCCACCTCTTGGTACAGACGCTCAATTTCACTTCTCTGGAAGGCCTGCAGTTCCGATATCTCCTTCATGTGCCTGGTCACATTGGTAAAAAAAAAAAAAAGCACCTTCATATTAGCGGACCGCATCCGGTTTTCTCCACAGCTCCATCGGTTCAAGTCCACGTACGATTCTCATCGTTGGGATGGCAGACACGAGCTGGCATGCCGCGAGCTCGTCAGACGAACGAGTGCTCCTTTCCTGCTTTGCATTTCCTAAACCGTAAAGCCTTGAATCTTGCCCATTGGCGGAATGCTGTGGCCTTGCGGAAGTGGAATGTGAGGGTGACCAGGAGTTTTGCTCCGACAGGACTACTTTTCTTATTATTTTTTGTTTTGGGGGGAGTGGGGGGGTTATGAAGAGATTCAATGCGGCGTGTCCCAAGAAAATCAGCTGAGGTTCATTGCCAGTCTGAGCTAAGTTGGATGGTTTGATCAAGTTTGCGGCAATGGCGCTGTGTGATTTTTCTTTTGCTAAACCCTCGCGAGAAGGCGGCTTTGAGGACTTCTTTCCCCCCCCACCTTTCGAAAACATTGCCCCCAGGCCTGAGTGTGAGCACAAATGGTTGTTCGTCTAAGTGTGACTTGCGATGGGCTGGTGACCGGTTCAGGGTGTCCCCCGCCTACTGCCCGATGACGGCCGGGACCCTCGTGAGGAGAAGGCGGTTCGGATAACGGGTGGGTGGATATGATTGGAACAACGGAAGAAATTGGATTTTGAAGACAAGAAAAATCCTGATCTACATCACGTTGCAATCAACCCCTCATCTGACCTCGGTGACCAGGAGGAGCTGTCGCACGACTTGGGAGGCGTACGCGGTGGTGCGTGGTGTGCGTGCGTGTGTGCGTGAGTCAATTTACTTTTCTCTCAGCTTCTGAAGTTCTTTCCTCATGTCCGCGTCCTCCAATTCAGAGTCATTATCGCTACTGATGTAGGAAGTGGGCGCGCGTCCCGGCGCAGGCGAAGGGGCGTGGCCGTTCATTTCCAATGGCCGTCGGCTCAGCGAATCGGAGCTCTGCTCGCTTTTACTCCGACCGGAGCGCTTGAGGAAGGCCACCGCCCTCTTGACCAGCTCGCTCCCGCCGCGCTCGGCCGGGGCTCGGAGGCGCCCCGCCGGAAAAGCTCCGCCGGCACCGACCTCTTCCGCGGTGTCCGGGCGGCAGCGGCTCGGAGCGTCCATGGTCACGGCTCGGGGCAAACGGTGCCGAGCGATGTCGCGGCCGGACGCGGCGCTGGCCCGGTAGAGGTTCGGCGGGGCGGACGAGCGCTGACTACGACGGGGTCCGGACGCGCCTGGACTTTCCGGTCTGCCGGCCGTCGCGCAGCCCTTCTTATTTCGACCCGGCCCGTCGCGGGAGCCTCGAGAACAGCCGGGGGCCGCGCCGCAGCCGCTCTCGCTTTTTTCCACATCTGGTGCCGTGGCTGTTATCTGAAAGAAAGGATTTTTTGCAAAATTGCCATACATTTGATCATAAGGGTCGATCCAATGAGAAACCTGACAAATGATGACTGATGTACGCGAGCTATTCGACTGATCTTCACACCAGTGCTCCATCTGCACAATTTCAAATGGAGTTTTTAGGGCAACGGTGATTTTTTTGGTTTTTGACTGTTCGGAGTGGACTGAATTTCGCCGACTGAATTCCGGCCCCTGCGCTCTTTTCGGTGGATATCGAAATGAAAGTTGTCAGCCAATCGGAAAACGGGTTCTCAGAGTCGCAGAAAAAAAAAACAGGCCCGTGGGTTCAGCGGTTTGTGTGCAAACAATCACGTTCGACTGTTTTCCTCTCATTTACATCTCATTTTCATTGGAAAAAAAAAAAAAAAAAAGGCATGAAAATGGATTGCAAAACCATTTGTGTCTGCTCACTGTTTATTATCACACAAGAGGGAGGCATGTTCTCGTCAAGCCTTTTGAAACTCCAAACTACTACTTGGGTGCTGATTAATTCATTCATGAAAAGTATTCGTCGGCTGTCACCACAATCGACGGCTTGACTGAATGTCATTGAACCGACCGGACCGACAAAAGGATGGATACGCCCTTACTTGAAAAGCGCTTTTTGAGTGGCGCGAACCGGCGCCGACGGTCACGCCTCCTCCGTTCGAATTCCTCTCGGCGGCTACGAGAGCAGAAGCAACTTGGAGTGACGGCGACACGAAGACGGGAAATGCACGAAAGCAGAGAAGCGCCGCCTACCCGCCAAAACGGCCGCACCGTCTGGGCTTTCGGGAATCTGAGGCTGGGAGGAAAAGAGAAATGCAGCACACGTGCACAAAATTACGTCTCCGGCAGACGAGCTCAGGAGTGAAAAAAATTCAGGATGGACTCTCCTCATAAGGTCATTCGCGGCCGACTCATGTGTGGGATTTTTGGGGGCAATATTGGCCCTGAAAAAGAAAAAAAAAAGCTGATATTCGATAAATGGGCCAGAATGGATATATGCAATCAGAACATCGATATGGCGTCCAAAGGATATTTGGACGATTCAAGTGAAAGAAGCAGAGTGGCAGAATCGATGCAGAGTTTAAAAAAAAAAAGAAATATGTTCGATAGTGACCGATGTCAATAAGTGAGCGAAACGCTAGAATCAGCCATCGCATGGGCGGGGAGATGAATCTGTTGGGCTTTAATCTGCGTTCAGCGAAGCCGTCAAACTCGCACACGAATAGAAAATGTTTACCAATAGCTCCTCCCGTTTCTTGGTCGGCCGCGCCTGGCCGCCGCTCCGGTCGTCCGCGGCGGCTGTCTCACCTCATGTTGAGAAAGAGAGAAAGTGTGCGGGTCGGCCCCGGCGCCGGAAGGCTGCGAGTGCGCGTGCTCCTGGTAAAGCAGATTCCTCAGCTTCTCGTCCAAAGTCTTGATGGTGCGATCGGCGAACTCCAAGCGGCGCGGGCCCTCGCCGTCCGACTCCCCCTGACCGAAGGGGGCCGAAGTCTGATGCGCAGGACTCTGGGGCTGGGAGGCCAGCGGCGCCGCCGGGTAGGGTTGCTGGAGGACCACCGACGGCCGAGCGCCGCGCTCTGCGGTCGGAGCGGCCTTCGGATCGATTGAATGACTGGTCCGTACCTCCGCCCCGTCGGCGGTCTTCGCATCCAACGAGACCGGCGGCACCAAAGCGCAGCATGGAACGTCGCTTACGATCGCGTCTTCGGCGGGGAGGCCCGCGCACTTTGCCTTCGTTTTGTCTCGACCCGCGCCTTGCGAAGACAAAGACGGAAGAGCAGCCGGCGCGTCGGTGGCGGCTTCGACTGACAGTGAGACAGACTTTTCACATTCTGAAAAATGGCAAAGCCGAGAGTTAGTCTAGGGCAGAGCTCAGGTCGTAGATAAAAAAAAAAGGGGGGGGGCAGAGGGGGCTAAGTCCTTTGTCTCAGTCACAGTTACATCATTTGTTCACATCAAGCGCTGTCAACTACAGTCATGGTGAAAAGTGCCTTTGTTGCTCTCTTACGCAAGTGTCGCCGCACACCATCAAGTGCTGCATTTGGGCTCTTTGAGCAAGCATACAGCACAAATGATGATAAAAAGGCAAAGCTCAAACCAAGTGAAATGTTCTTTTGACGGTGCGGACGCGAACAAAGACCGAGGGCTCCTCAAGAGCAGGCGGCGCGCGCGTCCGGCGTGCATACGTTACCGCGGTGGGTTGAGCTGCGACGCGGAGCCTCGTCTTGGTCTCGGAGCGGCACCTCAGCCACCGGGCAGACTATAAACCAGCGCTTGCCGGTGTGGAGGACTGCCGAGGACAGAACGGAAGCATTTACAGTCCGATTTCTTTTCCATCATTATTGTTGTTGACCCTTGGCCCGCACGACCCAGTAACTCGGATGAAACGGTGCTCAAAATGAACCAATCAAACTCGCACTCTCCACCAATGACATCGCAAATGGACATTTCCGACATGGGTTTATCAATTTCCATCAGGAGCCTGAAGCTTTTGTGCTAACGCTGACCGCTCTACCCAGCCAAAATCTTGCTTCCGGTAGCATATAAAGCAGTATGCTGTGCGTAGATGTGGCAGCCCTAAAGGCTCGCAAGAGTGAAAATACACGGCCTTGCTGTGAAGCGAGAGTTGATGTCAAACTAAAAGCCGAATGCAAAATTCTTGTGGAGCGCACGCCGGAAAATGCCTCACCGTTTTGTTGGTAGACGAGCTGCGGCGCGCCGGGGGCACAAGACTTCAGTCCCTAAAGCGGAGAAAGACCGACTCGAAACAGGTTGTCCACGTGACACATCCCACATAACCTGCATGACCCGAGTCGCGATCGACTGGTCTCCCGCAGGCCAGTGAGACAGAAGCTTGTGACGTGAGTCGTCGTCTCACCTCCGCAAGCATCGTGCCAGGTCCTTCGCTCGTGGGACTGCTTGCTGGGTCGGAATTTCTCTCCTCCGCCTCTGTGTCCTCGCTCAACAATTCCTCAGCCTTGTCGACGATGTCCTTGAGCTGCTCAATGAACACTTCTTTCTCGAAGTGCAGGATAAAATCATTCTCCACCTGAGAGGATGGTCGGTAAAAAGCCCCCCCCCCCCCCAAAGAAGCATGGGTTTTCTTTTCAACGGAATGCAACAAATACCAAATCGACTCTCAGCCCATGAAAACGAGGAAATGGATAGAAGCGTCAATGTTCTTCTGACAAAAGACGGAAAATGAAATGACCGACGTCGCAGCGCGCTCCTCCACACCATGTACGTTGCGATCTCTTCAGGCGCGTCCCCATCCAGGTCAAATTTAAAGGTGACCATTTTGTGATTGTGCGTTTCCAGTCGGCACTCCACCATCTTGTCGCCCGTGTCGCACACCTGCAATCCCGGGCAAAGCGCACGCGCGGTTACTGCGGAGAAGACGCGCGGCTACCGGAAGACGTTTTGAGGCAACGCACGTTTAGCATGCTGAGCTTCGGCCTGTTGATCTTCTCTTGGCGAGAGCGAGTGCGCGTTGACCTGCGGTGGTGTTTGCGGATTCGAGCCTGGCCTTTCGCTCCGTGCGTCCCCTCGCAGCCGTCGCTCATCTCCTTCCCCGACGTGGCGTCGGAGGTGACGCTGACGGGAAGGACGACAACTGCAATTAATTGGGAGCTATTACTTTTGTCATCTGTACGCACGTCTTCGGTTCGCCGTCTCTTATTGAAGAAAACGGCAGCGACGTCGGCATTGGCGGAGGTTTGAAGAAAACAAAGCTCGCGGCTTGGGACGAGCGAATATGGCAGACGGAGAAGAATAAGTGGCCGGTACCTCTCGTGGCTTTGTCCGCCGGTGTGTTTTTCGACAGACTGGTCCTACGGAAGGGAGAAAAACCGACCAAAGGCAGAAGTCAACTCTCACAAAAGAGACTCAAGTCAGCGTGTCAAAGTGTCAGCTCAAATTCAAAGTCATCGAAATAACCGCGAGAAAAAATTCCGAGCATTTTTTACATGGGCGTTGGCCTCGGCCGGACCCGCATCTCCCGCGGCGACAGTGAACTGCCGCTGTGTCGGACTGGCACTTGCAAAGCCACGAGAAGAAGCCCTCTGACACTCGAGGGGACGAAGAGGCGGAACGCGGCTCGCAATTTCCTTCTTTCCCGATTGGCCCGCCGCCACGACCGCGTCCTGGTCCGAGTTATTCTGCGCGGGTGCGGACACGTGTGAGGCCTGCGCGAGGGGCTTCATCTGAACAAGGTCCGGGTGGCTGCCAAACAACTTGTGAAGGAAAGAAAAAAAAAATGTTCAGGACTACGTACAACGAACCCAACCACACACACACACACACACACACACACACATATATACACACCCAAGTAGCAATTTTTTTTGGGGGGGGGGAGGGTCAATTCAGCACTCCACCATCATCATCATCATCATCATCATATTTACCTGTGTGAGAACGCTGCCGTTTGCGGGCGGCTGCGTGTTGGAAGAGAGGGCGGCGCGCGTGCATGTGGGATGCGCAAATGAAGGTTGTGAGTGACAGGCGTCATCCCGGACGCCCCGCTGCCGAGCGACGGCACACCGAGCGTTCGGAGAAGCGCGGTGCGGCATTTGAGCCCGCACGGGTGAAGGCGGAGCTTTGAGCAACGCTGGCACGGACGGGACTAAGACATTGTCAACTGCAATCGGGGAGAGCGGAGAGACCGAGGGGGTGGCGGGGATCGGATGTCCCGGAGAAAGAAAGACGTCGTTGAGGGAAGGAGAAGAAGGCGCCAAAGAGTGAGGGGCAGCGTGTGAGGAAGGGCGGGAGCATTCACGGTCACTAACGGCTGCCATCACCTGGACCGTCGGGTGCTGCCAACAAAAGTCAAGGACAAAACAAAAAAGACAATCACGTTGCCCAGAGAAGTTTTCGCTCAACAGATGTCAGTCCACGAACACGAGAAGGCCGGGCATTCGCTCCAGAAGGAACGAGGCGAAACGGGTGAAGTCGCCTACCTGAGACGGCGGCGCCGCTGGCGGGAGCGGGGGGGAAACGCGCAGCGGCTGCCGTTGGACATCGGCTTCGGCGAGTGGCTGCTGAACGCAAATTGTCT
>NW_017806230.1:193157-200088 GCF_001891065.2 Hippocampus comes
GCCTGGCTGCATTGGGGGAGGGCTGTCTGCTCGGGACGTCGGCTTTGCTGCTGGAGAGCGAGGTCGATCGCTTTCTGTGGACTTGGAGAATGGCGAAGAGGCGGAGGCGAGGTTCGCCGGCCTGCGCTTGGCGCCGTCTCGTGGCCGTGCAAGAGTTGCGTCCGAAGGCCAGGCGGAAGCCCGTTTGGCGCTTGCTGCATCGGGCGCGGTCGGCCTTCTTGTTCAACGGGCATCCGCCGGCTCGGAAGCAGCGATGCCGAAGAGCTCGGAGCAGTTTGGGCCCCGGCCGGAAGTGGTACGGCGCCGCCGGAAGCCCGTGTCAGATGACACCGGGCCGCGGGCGCCCCGGTCAAAGGCGCGCGCGTCAGAGGGCAACTTTGTTCCGGGTGCTGCGCCGGCGGAGTCGCGGCAGCGTGCGTCTGCTGCAGGTGGTTCAAAGTGGCTTGTTGCGGTTGACGACCCGGCGTCTGGTCGCATTGCGCCGCTGCGGAAACGCTTGGAGGCGGGCCGCAATCGCCGGCTGCGGGACGGGGCTTGACTGAGCAGGAACTGGAGCGACTTAAGGTCGCGACAACGGGCTGACAAGCGTAGGGCGGGGCGGGCTGGACGTAGTGGTGACATGCGAGCTCTGCTGCTTGATTCCGGTGAGCCCCGGAACAGCCCTGCGGACACAGAGAGGCAAACTCATCATCTGGTGCAGATTCCAGGGAAAAGCGGTGAAAGACAGGAGCACGCCCCCCGCCGACGCGACGAGAAAGCCAACTTCAAAATGAAACCTTAGCATGTCCGCGCGAGTCACGGTGCGAGTCGCGGTGCATTTCTCCACGTGTGAACGTGCGAGTCTCTTCCAAATACAAACCTGCTGTGTCGCCATGGCGACGGGCTCCAGCAGGGACCGATAGAGGCCGCCCTGCTGGCTGCTGTGGGAGTCCGAGTAAACGGTGGAGCCCTTGCCGCTGTCCAGAGTGCCGTCTGCTACGGAGACACAAAATGATCCAATCACACACAAGGGGCAGAGGTTACGCTCGTCTGACGAGCGACAAAATTCTGCGGTCATCGGCGCCTTTTTGGCGCCGAACACCAGCGCAATGGATCTGAAATGAAAGCGAGGGGGCGTGCTTTCAAGTGCAGACCTTCAGCTTCCCTTTGGCGCTCTTGTCATCCTGACCCGTGACACCGCAGGCTTTGCGCTCACGACGCTCCTGCCCTAAACAGGCCGTACAAGAGGAGGGGCTTGCTTACATGTGACCGAGGTGGAACTGGCTGGCGGGGTAGCGGGTCGGTCGCGCCGCTCGGCGTCCGCTCGCGGCTCCGGCAAAGGGGAGTCTTCGCGTCACTGTCGTGGAAGAATCCGGACTCCACCTGAAGAAAGGAAAGTGGTGGCTCACCGGGATTTCTGCTGTGGCAGAGTGAAAAAATGCTCACACTCAAAAATATTGGCCGTAACGAATAAAAAAACAAAAACAAATTCCAAACGGTCTCATTTCTTGAGAAAATGAATGAGTGAATGAAGGACAGGCTCAGCGGATCAGAAAATGGATGGATGGGTGGACTTTGGGCAAAGGTCAAAAGCGCTCGAAATCAAAAACAAAAGCCATTGGGTGGGACTCGCGTGATCCCTTTCAGGAAGATGGCCATGAAAGAGCTGGAAATGAAGTGCCGAACCAAATGGATTCACATACCATCTCTTGCGCCACCACCTCAGGGACTTCCTTCTCCAGGTCAAAGGTGAACTCGATGGCGCCACTCTCCTTATATTTCCCTTTCAATTTCTTGTGGTCCTCCACCCACAGTTTGAGGGCGATGGAGGTCTTTTGCCCGTCGTCCTCCTCGGCAAGCTCCACCCTCACCCCCGTGTCCTCGGCAAAGAAGGCGTGGTTCAGGAGGTCTTTGATGGCGTACCTGGAGAAGGTAGAGCCGAGTTGACGCTCCGAGCGCACGACGACTTTGCTCCCGTTGACCTTTAGGAGAGCCCCGGCTCCGTCCCGCGGCGCGAGTGTCACGCAGGGGCGGACGCAAACAGAACAGCAGCTGCCAGCGCGACGTGCTAGGCCTCCCTTGCAAGTCACCGCGTCCCGGCAGCGCCGCTCGTCCGCCCGCAGCCTGATGCGCGGGCGGCGTGCATTGGCGTCGCTCAAGCCAAAATTGTTGCGAGATCCAACGGACACCGCGTGACAAAGGCTTACCGCTCTTCTCTCTTTTGGCAGATGCACTCCCCAATAATTTCTTTAACTTCAGGATCCATGACCTTGTTGTAACTGGCTGGCTTGACTCCCTAGGTCAAGAAAAAGGACAACAAATGGAATTAAAACACAAAGCCTCAAGCGACGTCGAGGAATGTCTTTATCATTCAGAAACAAAACACGAATCCATTTTGGCATCCATGTCAAAATATTTGGGCCTATTTTTGACCAATATTTTGCAGTGGTCTCAGTGGAGCAAACGGGAGCAGCTCGGTGACACCGACAACGCAATTCGGAGAAAAAAAAAAAAGACATTGCTCGGTTGAAAGGGGTTACAAATATGTTTGTCTATCGACCCCCCCCCCCCCACCCCCACCTTCTATCCAGGTGGATTCCTGCTCTTATCCATTCAATCATTGCCATGCATCTTGTTTCTTGAGCAAACCAGATGGCACCGAAAATGGGTTATGTTTATGCTGAAGGTCAATTCCAGGCTTCTTTTTTTTTTTTTGCCCATATGTGACATCGATTTTTTTTTTTTTTTCAATGTGAACCGTACCATTGTGATTCGTTCCAATCCTGCCCAGGTCTCTTAAGTATGCGGGTATGTTTCAGATGTGACAAACGTCACCATCGGTCAACAACAGATGGCGCCGAACGCAGTGGGGAATGAATAGGGCAGGTATCATTCCATTCACAAAAGCGCGATTGAGGATTCACGCACTACCGGTACCAATTTTACTTTCATATGGGCGACATTCTCAGAAGAAGCAATGTGGCAAATAGTCGAGCAAATAGTCCTTGCCCTAACTTGGTGCATTGGTACACATGGGATGATTTGTATTTAGAATTGAACCCCAACGCAGTAACTCGAATCACGGGTGTCTTAGTGAACATGACCCGATCAAAACGATCATAATTTCAATCGATTGCAACCACGGGCAGGCTGTGTACATAAAATCGCAAAAAGACGCCGTAAACTCATGACATTCACATTGCTGTGACCATCGCACAAAGTTTCACTTCATTGGTGTCTCCGTGTTTTTTTTTTGTTTCTCAAGCTTCAAGCTTGTTGTTCCGATTTCAGTGCTTCCGCCATGTTGGTCTGATATGTTCCTCTCGCCTTGTGACGAAATCTCATGTCACATGAGTTTACCGCGAAAAGATGGCGTCAAAGAATCAATATCGGGCTAAATTCCCACAAACGTGTCAGGACAGGGAAGGACCTTCTTCAAATAATGGCCAAAGTCATATTTGGACTTTTTTTGGGTTTTTGCTTCAAACATCTCCGGATGTTGGTCACCTAAAATCGGCCGTCCCTTTAGTTCGACGGATCATTCTATTCTACTTCTCAAATGAAATTGTTGATAAACATAATTAGTATTTGGGTCCGTTTTTTCGTGACAAGAATTACTTGAGCCATTATTTGAGGAAGGTGACGATATTTCAATCCGTAAACACGCCACGTGCACGTCACCTTACAAGTCCGCCCTGTTTTTATTATGTGAACGACAATGTAAAAAGATTCGGCCCTCCCCTGAAAAAAAAAAAAACATTTAGCATCATGCCTTCGGACTTACGCTTGTAACTTTGCGATAAATCTGCGCAGCATTCTGACATTCCGAGTAGGGATATTCCGAGGTGGCCATTTCCAGCATACACATGCCGAAGGCGTAGACGTCCACGGCTTCGTCGTAGTGCTCCTCGTACATCTCTGGGGCCATGAACTCTGGGGTGCCTGCAGAAAGAGTCGGCGCCAAAGGTCTTCAACACGCTTCTCTCGTCGCCGGGGGTCGGCAACAAGCGGCGCCCCCAACTCCTCACGCCTCGGGAAAATAAACGCAAAGTGTCCGACGCGAGCGTATGCTCGTCGTCTCAAAAGCATGCCGCGCTTCTTTCTTTGGACCTTGCGCAATTTCGGTGGTCAGCGTCAGGGACGTTTGCCAACACTTGACTTGTCGGCGGCATGCGCGGAAAGCCCGGCGACACCAAAACCCTTTTTATTCGGGTTTGTTTGATCGGAGTTGTCGACGGTAAGATGATTGTGATCTCGAGATCTTGAAATCAAATCATTTGTTATGTTGTATCATTTTTCGTCGCTCAAAATAAAAGCGTCACGCTCTCCGACATCCCGGCCAAACGTCGTACACGGATCGAGACCTTCGACAAAAAAATATGCATTTGGAGTCTTGTCCATCTGCGCGGCCACAAATGCACGTGAGCGGCCATTCTCCGCCACAGACGGCAGCTTACGATTACGATTTCCTGCGGCCCTCATTTGCAGATGCTGTGCGCAGAGGAGCCAAAGTCCCATCAAGCAGGTCACATAAATATACAGGCAGTTATTTGGCTCAGATTTATTTCGGCATTCGGTCAAATAATGCCCCACCCCCCCCCGCCCCCCATCGAATTCAGGTCAAGGCTCCGAAAGCTGAAAGGATGACGGCTCACGGCATTTTTGTTTGCTCAAAGTTCGGCTTTTTCATTCGCTTGAAAGAGACCCTCAACTATGCCATTTTGATTCGATTTTTTTGGTCAGAGTTCAAAATGTGTTCACTGAATAACAAAGAAAAAAAAAATCATTTTATGAAACAACGCGGAGCAACACACTATTTGAAAAGGGTAAAGATATCTCTCCATACTGTATATAGATATACATTTGAAACAGGCTGTCAAAAAGCGTTTGCGGCGGCTCCCGGTGTCGAAACGGCGCTTTGAGTGTAAAAAGGTGGCCGACCAAAGACGGGCGAGCCGACCTACCGATGACGCTCTTTGCGAAGGAGGCGGCCTTCAGCGTGGCCAGCCCTAAATCGCCGATCTTGACTGAACCCGTCGGGCCGGTGATGAAAATGTTGTCGCACTTGAGGTCCCTGTGGATGATGGGGGGGGTTCTGGTGTGGAGAAAGTGAAGGCCTTTCAGGATCTGCCGGCACCAGCTCCTGAGCACCTTGGGCTTCATCACCTTAAACCGCTTCAGATAGCTGCACGAGAGAAGGCCAGCGGGTCGGCGGACGCGCGCCCATGTCGCCGACGGTCGGCGATTTTTTTCCGTACTCACGTTTTTAACGTCCCCGATGTCATCAGCTCCGTCACCAAAACGATGCACTTCTTTCCTTTGAGCGGCGACTCCCAAAAGTCGTAAAAGCGGACGATGTTTGGATGCTGGAGGCCTTTCAGCATCTCCGCCTCTTCCTTGAAGCGCTGACGTTCCACTTTTGACAGCTTCCGGTCCTGAGGGAAAAGGACAGAAGTCCACTGAAGGGAAAAGAAAGATCATCGCCCCAAACTATTATGACGAGTTGGTTCAAAACGCTCAGACGGGAGCCAAAATGGCTGGACGGGCAACCAAAGTGCGTCCTCGCCTCCGCCTTCCAGTGTCAGCTCTCCAAATAGGGCAGGCAGTGATTTCATCTTTCAAACTTGGGGACCGAACCGTCTTATTGTATGCGCTTTATTTTTCTGGTTCGTTCACATTCGGGGAAGTTGTGGCTTTTGGTCATCTGTGCGGGTTTGCGAATGCACGCAAGTGTGCGTGTGCAAGAATTGTGAAAATGGGTTGAGATGGTTCAGCCCTCCCCACACTGGGGCGAAAGTCTCTCTTCCGTCCGTCTCCATTTCCTTCAATCTCATGGTCCACCTCGGGCGCCCCCTCCCATCCCCCGTCGCCGCATTCAGCCCGCCTGTCGCTTTGCGCTCCTCGAAGCGAGCCACTCCCTTCGACATGGCCAGCACGACCCATCATTTGCCAGCCGCGCCCCGTCCCGGTCCCCGCATGGCGTCCATTGCCCCGGGAAGCGCCAAATCCCACTCGACTGCATTTTCTTCCCCCTCCCGCCGGGGCAGCGGCAGCTTCCATAATCACCGGCCCACCCTCACGGAGATGGACCGCAAACTTGGAGGCTCGGAGACATTCCCCCCCCACGATGAACCCCAGAGAGAGGAGAAATCGTTTCAAATCGAACAGTGAACGATGACACGGTCGAACGCGGTGCGTGATAACGTGCCGAGCGCGCGCGGAGGAGCGCGAGTGAGCGTGCGGAACTCGGGGGTGGCGACTTGGATTGCACGCTTCTGTAGAGTCGTGAATAATTCATCTCTGCAGAAAAGGAGTGAGGCAAGCAGAGCAACAGAGAACTGGCTGCTTCCACCCGAGTCGGGCTGCCTCGGTTGGCCCAGAGGGGCGCCGCCTTCCCAAGCACAAAAAGGGGCTGCGGCGCATGGGTGACTCTGCGGCAAGCAAAACTCACTGAAGAAACTGAAGAGGCTTGGGCCCAAATCAATTTCATCGTCACTGCTGTCATCGTGCACAAATGTTTCCCCTTCCCCAAATCCTCACTACACACACACACATGGACGGACGCACGAACACAACTCCAACGAGCTCCCTTCACAGAAGACGGTGAACCTTTTGGATAATTCAGAAGCCACGTGTTCGCTCAGCAGGGTGAAACACTGAGACTCCCCAAAGACAACGTGTCAACCTCATTGGAGAAAAAAAAACAAAGGCAGGAGCAGATGAGGCCTCGTTCAGCCATTCAATGTGACATGAAATTCAGATCAGAATTGGAAAGTCCATGCACATCTGGAAGAAGCGCAGGCTTCTGCCTTCAGGCCATATACGGCAGACACAAATCCACACGGAAACATGACAGAGCGCAAAGGATTCAACGGCGCTGGGCCAGCCGGCGCATGGCTTGACAGAACATTTAAAACACTATGTCCGTATATACATACAAATATACATATAT
>NW_017806230.1:216713-217583 GCF_001891065.2 Hippocampus comes
TAAGATTCTTTGCGGCCTTCGGTAAAATAATGCCCCACCCCCCCCCGCCCCCCATCGAATTCAGGTCAAGGCTCCGAAAGCTGAAAGGATGACGGCTCACGGCATTTTTGTTTGCTCAAAGTTCGGCTTTTTCATTCGCTTGAAAGAGACCCTCAACTATGCCATTTTGATTCGATTTTTTTGGTCAGAGTTCAAAATGTGTTCACTGAATAACAAAGAAAAAAAAAATCATTTTATGAAACAACGCGGAGCAACACACTATTTGAAAAGGGTAAAGATATCTCTCCATACTGTATATAGATATACATTTGAAACAGGCTGTCAAAAAGCGTTTGCGGCGGCTCCCGGTGTCGAAACGGCGCTTTGAGTGTAAAAAGGTGGCCGACCCCGGCGGCAGACCGAAGGCGGGCGACCCGACCTACCGATGACGCTCTTTGCGAAGGAGGCGGCCTTCAGCGTGGCCAGCCCTAAATCGCCGATCTTGACTGAACCCGTCGGGCCGGTGATGAAAATGTTGTCGCACTTGAGGTCCCTGTGGATGATGGGGGGGGTTCTGGTGTGGAGAAAGTGAAGGCCTTTCAGGATCTGCCGGCACCAGCTCCTGAGCACCTTGGGCTTCATCACCTTAAACCGCTTCAGATAGCTGCACGAGAGAAGGCCAGCGGGTCGGCGGACGCGCGCCCATGTCGCCGACGGTCGGCGATTTTTTTCCGTACTCACGTTTTTAACGTCCCCGATGTCATCAGCTCCGTCACCAAAACGATGCACTTCTTTCCTTTGAGCGGCGACTCCCAAAAGTCGTAAAAGCGGACGATGTTTGGATGCTGGAGGCCTTTCAGCATCTCCGCCTCTTCCTTGAAGCGCTGGCGT
>NW_017806230.1:217677-218546 GCF_001891065.2 Hippocampus comes
GACTCGGAGACATTCCCCCCCCACGATGAACCCCAGAGAGAGGAGAAATCGTTTCAAATCGAACAGTGAACGATGACACGGTCGAACGCGGTGCGTGATAACGTGCCGAGCGCGCGCGGAGGAGCGCGAGTGAGCGTGCGGAACTCGGGGGTGGCGACTTGGATTGCACGCTTCTGTAGAGTCGTGAATAATTCATCTCTGCAGAAAAGGAGTGAGGCAAGCAGAGCCACAGAGAACTGGCTGCTTCCACCCGAGTCGGGCTGCCTCGGTTGGCCCAGAGGGGCGCCGCCTTCCCAAGCACAAAAAGGGGCTGCGGCGCATGGGTGACTCTGCGGCAAGCAAAACTCACTGAAGAAACTGAAGAGGCTTGGGCCCAAATCAATTTCATCGTCACTGCTGTCATCGTGCACAAATGTTTCCCCTTCCCCAAATCCTCACTACACACACACACATGGACGGACGCACGAACACAACTCCAACGAGCTCCCTTCACAGAAGACGGTGAACCTTTTGGATAATTCAGAAGCCACGTGTTCGCTCAGCAGGGTGAAACACTGAGACTCCCCAAAGACAACGTGTCAACCTCATTGGAGAAAAAAAAACAAAGGCAGGAGCAAACGAGGCCTCGTGCAGCCATTCAATGTGACATGAAATTCAGATCAGGATTGGAAAGTCCATGCACATCTGGAAGAAGCGCAGGCTTCTGCCTTCAGGCCATATACGGCAGACACAAATCCACACGGAAACATGACAGAGCGCAAAGGATTCAACGGCGCTGGGCCAGCCGGCGCATGGCTTGACAGAACATTTAAAACACTATGTCCGTATATACATACAAATATACATATATATATATATATATATATATA
>NW_017806230.1:218586-226089 GCF_001891065.2 Hippocampus comes
AATCAAAACGTAAAAGGAAGTGGAAGGAAACGAAGTGAATGAGTCAAGAACTATAGTGTAACTATACGATTTACTTCACGCGACTCAACATTTTTATCCAAACAAGCGATCCCAGCGGTCGGCTTTCCGGGACGCTGATTGGCTTTACTGTCCAAATATTGGGGAAGCTACAAAACGTCGACTATTTTGGCAAAAATATTCGCTTACCAGCTTTGACTCGCTTATAAATTGAAGGGACATGCCCTTCTTAATCTGTAGCTCCCCAACCCGCCCTTGTTGGTCCAAAATCTCAATTAAAAATGGAACGATGCAAACATACAAGGACCTGGTGCACCCATTTGCATCTCCGCTAATCTTAATCAGGAAAATGAGGAGAGAAGACACTTCTGAAGTCAAAACTCAAGGGCCGAAACATCATTTCTTTCATGTCTCAATATGAAAGGATCATTAAGATGCTCGGCGTGAACGCCAGGGTGGAGCAATTCAGCTTTGCGCCACGCCCGACCGACACTGCAACGAGGCACATCGTTGTGCAAAAGCATCATTTCTTTCATGTCTCAATATGAAAGGATCACTAAGATGCTCGGCGTGAACGCCAGGGTGGAGAAATTCAGCTTTGCGCCATGCTCCCGACCGACACTGCAACGAGGCACATCGTTGTGCACAATATGCATTTTCATGACCACGCAGCCAGGCCTCATGTGGACCAAACGCGGCATCGCTGCGAGTAACTGGCAGAAAGCAAAAGCTTGACAGCTGGTCGGGATGTCCTTAACACACACACACACACACACACACACACACACACGTCCTGATATAATTAGCAGTGAATAGTTGTGGTGCGGCGCTACACAGGACGGCGGCTGAAGCCATCTGCTCTAATGATCAACTTTTTCTGAAGGCGCTTGCGCATGTAAATCAAGTCCGGCGCGGGTGGATGCGGACCAGGGCGCGGTGCCGCTTCAACTTTGAAGACGGGCAATCGAATAGATTCTCTTGGGGTCGTTGACTTGTTATTTCCCGCCGCCACTGGCCGTGAATGGCGGCGGTTTACCGTGGAGCGCATCAAGCGTTGGCCGGTGCTGGCCATGCGACAGACAAGCCTTTGCTCGGGTTTACCTGCAGCTCGCACCAGGCCACCTCCACCCAGGTTTCGGTGTCCAGACCCTTGTAGACGGTCTTGAAGGAGCCCCTGCCGAGCTCAATGTCGAATTTCAGGAAGCGTCCTCCCGGGGAGGTGGAGACGGCCTTCATCTCCGCCTCTTCCTCCGTCTCCTCGCTGGCCGCCTTGACGGGGATTTTCGCGCCATCGCCGCACGTCGCGTCGAGTGCATCCCCTCCGCTTTCGCCCTTTGACTCCTCCGTTCTGCCACTTTCGCCGGCATCGTCTTTTTGCCCGGCTGGACTCTCGGCGCCGGAGTCCTCCCGGACGCCGCCGCTGGCGCCCGGCGTCCCGCCCGCGGCCGTTGGCGGCTTTCCGTTCAGGAGCCGGCCGTCACGTTGGGGCGACTCCGAGGCCCGCTCGTCCGCGTCCGAGAACCACAGGCTTCTCCTGATGAATCTCTGACGGACGATCTTCCGAGAAGCCAAAGACGGGTCGCTGCCGCCTCTCGGCGCCGGGCTCGTGTCGGCCGTGGCGTCACGCGCGCTTTTTCCCGGTTCCTCGACATCGGTTGACGCTTCTGACAACACCGACAAGGGTGGCGCACGCCGGCTTGAATCCGATATCGAGATTGGGAAGGCTGCAGTCAGACCATCGGACGCTGAAAAACAAAATCAAGAAAAAAAATCCATTGAATGCATTTCATTTGATCATGTCCGTTGTACGGAAGCATCGGGACCTTTACGGGAGTTTTGAATAACACGGTGACTGTCAAGCAGGTCATTGACTTCAAAGCACCTTTTTCCCGTCACGAACGTTCGTTCCGGAAGCGTTACAATTCCACACGTTCCCACCCAGTGTGTCAATGGGACATTGTCCGCTGTGACGTGGGAAATGATCTCATTTCACTGAATCGATCCCAAAGTATTCCATTTATGCCGAATAATGTTTGCTTCATCTTTCCGTGGCAGCGAGGTCAAGCGACCCAACTTCTGACACTTGCCTCAAGAGAGATTTGTGAAACCTTTTTGGCGAGCGTAACGTATAAATGGTCCACTTCTTCACTCCAAACGCAGCTCCTTTATCACCACGCGGCGCTAATGGTGCATCGTGGCAGGCACGACGCGGGAAAGCTCTTCCGTTGGATGGCACAAGGTCCACAACGGACATGGTCTTGTTGGTTTTCTGCATGTATTTAGTTGGTTTATTATGTGGGCACGATTGACAACTGTGCCCACTTTTGCTACATTTTGGTTTGGTGTTGTGCCATGACATTATTTTTTTATATATATCCAGACAGAGAGAGAGAGCAAATGTGGCTTGGCTCACTGCAGGTTGCCATTAAAAGAGCCTTGCAGCAGGACGTCGCTCCTGTGCTAGCTCAAGCACAAGATTGCATCGCTGCCTTCTTGGCAGGGCGGAGGCAGAATGAGCAAATCTTAGGCACCTGGTTTGAGTCCAAGCAACACATTTGGAACAGATGTCAGACAAATGTGAGCATCCAGCAATTTCACTTACCTTGGCCCCAAAAGGCGCGCAAAGAGCACCCGTGACGACCTGATTTGAGCTGCTGACGCTAACGGCGGGCGGCATCGTCCTCATCCTCATCCTCATCACTGAAGCTCGCTCAAGGTAAGCGAGCAGTTTCCCGGGGTGGGGGGCAGAACGCGCACTTTGGAAGACTGGGCGTTCTCAGGCCGGACGGAAGGAAGACGACCTGAAAATGCTCTTCTCGCTTAGACGCCGTCGTCGCCCCTCGACGCAATTGGCCGAATCGCTCTTTCCTTCCGGCTCCGCGGCTGTTTTTCCTCAACGTGGGCGTCCAGCTCCCGTCGGTCGACCCGCGGAGCGGACGAGCGCTCCCGTCTCCCTCTCTCCGGGTCCGCGGAGCTTCGACGCCGGCCAGGCAGCCATCGAGTGCCCGCGCGCGTTCCCGAGGCTCGCCGGGCTCCGCGGCCGCGCCCCTCGTGACGAGATGGCGGCCCGACCAATCAGGCGGCAAGAGCGCGAGGCCGCGCAACAAAAGTGAACGGAGCCGACGATGAAACGACGCTCACGTCTTTGTTGCCCTTTTCTCAGCCAAGCCGCGCCAGTGGCGGACGCTGCTCGATCAAATGTGTCCGTTTATTTAGACGTCAATTCTAATCTCTGTTCCTTTTCAAGAAAATGATGTGTGACTCTGTCATATACCAACGAGGCGTCTTTTCCAGGGTCTTAACTGTGGTGATGTAAGTCAGTCTGCAAACACAAGCACCTACAGTAAAACACACCAGAAATCAAATATTAATCTGTCGCTAGTCGTTTTCAACAAAGAGAGTGTCGCTAAGATGATTCGTTGAAGTCTCCAGTTCAACTCAGAACAGAATGAGAATTGAAAAATGCTCCCAAGGACGCCGTCACCAAAAGATCGGCGATTGGCTCATTTCGCTATCAATCAAAAAGAGATTCAGCCTCAGACAAATCATCCAATCATCATGCAGAAAAGCTGAGCGTCCGGGCAGGCAGATACACGCCCACTGTCCATCGACTCCCAGAGACGCTGAGCGTCAAAAACAGCATTTATCCAATGACTCATTTATCCATGCCGACAACTGGCTGTCGGAATATTCTGCCTTGCTCGCAACCGTTTTCTCCAAATGCCTGATTATTCTTGGCTTTCGAGACTTTTTTGGGCCTCATAGCTTCTCGCCACGTTTTTGTATTCATGTTTTTTTTTTCACGTTTGTCGTTCTTGTTGTCATTTCTCAGTCTGTATTCTCGTGCATTGGATTTGCTTGTCTTTTTCGCGACAAGCAATTGAGGCTTATCTTGTTCCTTGCCTTTTGCAAGCGTTTTTGCTCCGTTTTTCCTCTTCCGGGTTCTTGGTTATCAACGTCTTTTGTACGACTTTGTCGGTCCTGCGTTTTGGATGGAACCAGGTGAACCATACTTTGATATTGTAGCGAGGGCTGCCTTGCTAGCACTCTCTCTTTAAAAGTACCGGTAATGCTAGCATTGAAAAACAAAACGATGCCACATAAATCATCCGGAGAATTTCACAAGAATTAACGTGACCGAAAAGAATTAGCCGATAATTATCAAAGATATATTCACGCGTGAAGATCGCACTCATTAATTGATCTTGAAGAAATTTGCTAGCGAGCCCCCAAAAGTGCAATCTGAGTTTTGAAGAACTGCTGGAGGCATCCACGACAATTTTTGGGCCATGACGGGAAACTTTCACATCCATGTTGAAAACACCAAAGACTCTCCGTCACCTTTGGTCCGTCACGCAACACGGAAAAGGCAGAGCCCAAACATCGAGTGGGTTCCGTCTCGATATTCACGCAGCGGTTGCTCACGCCGAGGGTGCTTTTGTACGGGGGACAGCGACCTCTGTCGGCTGCGTTGGAAACTTCCACGAGGGTGCCCTGTCCTGAGAAACGGCGTGCGGGCGGGACCCCCGGCGGGACCCCTTGAAGAACCTCCGAATGAACAATCAGTGCCGGCTACCATTGTCATCGCGGGATGAGGGCCTGACTGAACACGTTGATGATTTGGGGAGTCATCTGTCAGCTCGAACAACAAAATTAACCATCCAAACAAGGACGACCAGGAGACTCAAGTTTTGATCGGGTCTGATAAATACAGGGCAGCATCATTGAGCAACGTGACAATTTTCCCCGCCATCTTTCTTCATTTTGTGTGTGTGTGTGTGTGTGTGTGTGTGTGTGTGTGTGTGTGTGCCAGTTGAGTGATACTGGGCCTTATCAGCCTGTGGTGGAGTTTCCTATTGGACAGGAAGTGGCCTTCCTTCGCTTCCTGCCGTCCCCGTCTGTGTGTGTGTGTGTGTGTGTGTGTGTGTGTGTGTGTCCATATCCCAACAATATGGTGACAAAACACTCAGTGCAGAGAGGCGAAGAACAAGGATTTGGAGACGTCGGAGTGACGACGGAAAAAAAAACCCCACAGCAAGTTGAAGCAATTGCAAAATTGTCAGAGTGGATTAGGAAAGTGTGAAGGGAGGTGGCTAAACTGCTGTGATGGATTATGAACCCAAGAAATCCAAAAAGGTAAATTCCTATTTTATTGATTGATTTCTTTCTTTTTGTCAGCCCTTACATTTGCTTCCGGAGGATTTTTGTCACGGATTTGTAACATTTCATTCGACATGAAACGCATGTCGGTGGACTCGCAGATATTTTGATGATATCAACTCAATAGGAAAAAAAAACTGATAAGTAGACTAGGAATGGTCTGTGACGATTTCAAATGTCGCTAGGTTGCGGCAGATATCTTTGGCCTCCTGTCTTTCTACCGCACCCTCTAGAAGGGATCTCGTGAAAGGTCTCGATTCCATTCCGTGTCGTCCAGTAAAGTTTTTTGGGGGGGGAAAAAAAAAAAGAGAAGGGATCTTGTGAAAGGTCTCGATTCCATTCTGTCGTCTGTCATCCAGTAAAGTTCTTTTGGGGGGGGTGAAAAAAAAACGATGCTGTAAGTTGTCCGTCTTGCTCTCCGCTCAAAGATACAGCGGCAGCCCCAACTCCCGTTTGCGTGTGAATTTGCCAGCGTATTTGTGAGCTGTGTGTCACACAAATTTTAAACATCTGCCGCTTTGCTACTTGGAAAACGAATCTTTCAACTCAAATAAATGAGGGCCTTTGGAAAAAAAGGATGCGTTTTGAATTCCCGAACTCTCCCAGTCACGGCAAGGCTTCTTGCCACCTCCAATCTTTTTTTTCCTCTGCGTGTGGTGCGCTCGCCCAGGGTTTGGTGTCTCCCATTAAGCGTCTGGTGTGGTCCAAAGCCAGTCGCAGGCCGGCGGAGCGAGGCAGCGTTTACCGGCGTCCCCTGCACACCGTCCCGCTCTACCCTCCCGACTTCCTCATCCACCCCGAAAGACTCATCTTCGACTACGTGGAGAAGGAGGTCAAGGTACGAGTGCGCGCACAGTCCAAAACCGCGCGCGCAGCGGTTTTGACCGACCTGCAAGTCCTGAGGGGAAAGATCGCCCAATGGCAGTGGGCAGAAGAATTGCCATCTGCGATGGCTCTTCCCGTCACTTGCGTACATTCTTTGAAGCAAATCGTTGGTGGACCACCGCGGTGACGCGGGACTCACTCTTATCGTTTGGGCTTCTCTGAATGTTGTTGGCTTGGTTGAAGCCGATCTGTTCATTTGGCATGAAACGGCTCCGGGCTTTGATTTTGTTCATCGACTTGTTTTTTTATCGTGGAGCCTCCCATAAGTTGGCTTGGCCACGTCCTGTACAAAACGACTCGCTTATTATTTTGCTGTCGGTATGCTGCCCACTCTTCTGATGACGTCCCTTTTCCCCCCCTCAGTTTCTGGGTCACCTGACCTGGGTTTCGGTCTCTCTGAACCCTTCCAGTCGAGATGAACTGCTGCAACTGCTGGACACAGCCAGGGTTAGTAGTCAAAGTCATCATTGAGCCGTCAGGTTTCCGTCTTATCCAAACTTTTTGGGAACAATCTTCAACTGATCAGCCCGACACCTTTCCTTCCTTCATTATGATTAGTCGTTTTTTTTTATGGGTGACACCGACCTTGTGTTTTAAATCCAGCTGCACTGGCAGGTTCGACATTAAGAATTTGCATCTCTTATCGATGCTCGTTGCGAGAGGTTGGCTGAAAACTCGTGCAACAGCAAGTGACCTCTGCCCTCTCGGCCGAAGTTAACTAGGACGGCCTTTCTCTCCCAGGTGACCCACAGATTTATCGCTGCGTGTTGTCCCCCCCCCTCCCTCCATGGAGTCACGAGAGCCTCTCCAAAACCAAACTTCAGTCTTTGCAGCGAGTTGATTAGCTCACTATGGTGGCTCACATAGTTGAAGTCCACATTGCGTCCGGACATGGCTTTGCTGTCTTTGTTATTGTCAGTGCTTCTGACAACATGATGCGTGGGAATCTTTCAGGAGCACTCGGAGAAATAGCTGATCAGGAAAAAAATAGATATACAGTAATGGCATTCGTACTGATGAAACGTGCACGTCGCGCTTCTCTCAGACTTAGCAGTACAACCGTACACCACACACGGCGGCATTTCTGTTGCGGAGAAAAGAAACGAGGAGAAAACGTTGCAGAGAAGTCAACATATTGAAGTGAGCGAGCGGCAACGTAAGATGGCCACCCCTGGCTTCACTTCTGGTTGGGGCGACGTCGCGGCGCGGTTTGTCCATTCATACATCCGTCGGTGCGGTCGCCAAAGCGGAAACCAATGATCGATCGCGATCATCATCGTTGTGCCGGATCACCAATCGGCAATCGTTTTCAGTTGGATCGTCTGCCGCGACGTTACAAAGTACCTGAAAGCGACGCTCGAGTCGCAGTGCAAAAAGTCAGCTTGTAAAATGTGACTTGCGTCTTCAAGCGGCTGACGTTCGCTCTCCACAAGTCTGAAC
>NW_017806231.1:0-17599 GCF_001891065.2 Hippocampus comes
GGCGACTCTCAGTTCCAAATACGCTCCTCTATCCTCATGCTCAACTTCAGCCGCACAAACACCGACTGTCCAACAGCGCCGATATCTCCACTGAACAAAACGGGACCGTGAAAAATGCTGCCAATTACAGGCGCAGAAAACACAAGCACCCCGGGGCTGTCCGGCACCGACAGTCAATGGCGCCGACATTCTTCCCAATCAAAATCTGTGCTGCCGAGAAGGCGCAACCACCAAGCAGATTCTTCTCCTTTGACGAATGTCGTGGCCAAAAAAAACGCTGAAAACAGTCCACATCAGGTCCGCACGACGAAACAACAAACATGACAAAACAAAAACAACAAAAAAGCAAGGTACTTGAAGAGCACTTGCCAGAGGCTGCCTACCCGGGCGCCATCGTGGGGGAGTGGGGGGTTAAAAATCGTGTACAGTGGCTCCTAGAAGCGCGGAAAAACCACCATGGAAGCCCTGTCCCAACACTTCATCAGAATTGTCGTTCTGTTTTGTCCTCAGAGCCCCACAGACTCGGAAGACCATCATGAGATGAACATCGTCTGAAGGGCAGCAACAGTTCACGGAATACAATGGTGCCGTAATGAGTGCTTCGTGTTACAAGCATGAACCGAATTCAATTCACAAGCATCACTGGATAGCCTTTAACATACTGACCAGAGAGGATACGGCCACGGATGGAGACGTTTCCCGTAAAAGGGCATTTCTTGTCCACGTACGTGCCTTCAATAGCCCGTTGCCCGTAAAAGGGCATTTCTTGTCCACGTACGTGCCTTCAATAGCCTGAGGGGACAAAACAGAACAAGCATATTAAGCGGTTCTGAATCTGAATCTGTGAATTAACCGAAATGCGCCATTTTGGATGGCATCAAATCGCATCAGCTCTGCCAAAAGGCGTCGTCGCCAAAACCCTGCAGGCGAGGAAGACCATCGCGAGAGAAACATCACTTGCAGATTCAATCAAGACTTGAACAGGACTTGAAAATGGACCTCTCTGGGGGTTTTGAAGCCCAGCCCGACACTTTTGTGGTTCCGGGGGAGCTTTCCTTTGCTCTGCGTGCCTCCATGGGCGGCCAGAACACGCTTCTTCTTATGGAAGATGGTCGGCTGCTTCTGATAAGCCCGCTCTGTCTGCACAAGGACAAAAGTACGCGTTCACAGCACGACCAAGAACAACGACAAAAGTGATTTTAAGACGAGCTACGGAGAACGTGAAGGTGGCTAAGCTAACCGCATTTGCAATCCGGCTGCTAGCGTAGCGTCACACGAGGGTAAGCGGAGTTCCAACAGATTGCTCATCTAAAATATCCACGACACTTCGAAAAACCACCCCCAGCGCATGCCAATTTATATTCAATAAAATTGGGCTTGTGTGTTGGCTAAAACGTAAAAAGTCGTTTGCAACACCCGGGCCGTTTTCTCGAACATACTTGTGCATCCGCCATCTTGGCCAGCCGAGTTGTAAAGAGGGCTGAATACGCGCGCAGCGCACGCAAGTCGGTCAGATCGACCAGAAATGACGCAATACAACTATTATTTTTTTCTTTTCATTTTTCGTCTTTTAATGATTATTTATTGAAGATATTGCAAATGAATTGTTAATGATGAATGTATTTTTAAAAATCACTTTATTGTGTTTGTCATAGCTCACATAATGTGTGTGACTGCGTTCTGACGTACTGTGGAAAACGTATTTTCAAATAAAGTTGTGAACGGAGAAGAAATGGATACTACATTTTCCAACTATGCTTATTTTCCATGTATTTTTGATGCACTGCACCCCTGATGTGTTCCAGTGCATTTCCCGCGATTTCGCGAAGCATCCCTTCCCAGGCGGTCGAACTACAGGTGAAAACTAATTTGTTGACTTGAGAGTTCTAAACGTCATAACACACCAGATGGCGCTAGAGACCTATTTTCTCATTTTTGCTTCGCTGACGGATGTGCTCGCTCTGTCACCATTCTGATCCCAAAACAATAGGGCGTGGTTGGGATCGAAAGCTCAGGCCTGCTGGCGTGTGTGAACGCGATACCAGTGACGTGCACGTGAGCATGAGTAGGTGAGGAGGCTGTGCGCGCGCATGTATGCGAGAAAGAAGATTTGACAAGAGGTGTTTTACTCAGATAGCAGTACACTTTGTGTTTGTGTTTGGGTATGAACATATTCAGGGCGTCCCCGCGTGCACGTGTGTCTGCCCGAGCGTGCACGCGCACACGCACGCGTATCTCTTTGAATGCACGCTCATTGCATGTGCAGCGTGAGTGCAACTTCAATAGACCGATCAAGGATGCTTCCTCGCCTGCGCTCTGCGCTGATTAGGTGTTGGGAGTTCTCACACACCCACTTCGTCCAGATTTTACTTCAGTCTTTTTTTTTTTTTAATTTTAAACAATCTTTCTTGAACAAGTCAGCATACAATTCTCAGTAAAGAGAAAACAAAACGAACACGTTAATACATGCACATATTACAAACATTTAAACTAGAGCTGCCAGTTTAGCGCGTTATTATCGGCATGAATTTAAATGAATTTTAACGTGACTAAAGCCCTGTTCACACGGCAAGATTTACTCCGACGCTGCACCGACTCTACGCCAGTGGAGCGTTCACACGTGCAAATTTACTTCGACGTAGCGCCGCTCAACAGCCTAGTGCGCATTAAATTTGATCCACCTCAGGGAGGTGGTTTAAAAATTTCCTCCGAAGCAAATGCTCGTTTGCGAAGCAGCACCGAAGCAAATGTGCGCATGTGAACGCAACTGGCGTAAATTTGCTCAAGAGCAAATGCTCGCTTGCCGGGGAGTGGCCTCGCTACGCGCTGGAAGAGTCCATACGGGTACTTGCAAATGCATCCTGGGTATTTTGTGCTTGAAAACATGGCGGGTCACAGCAACATTTCTATAAACACTTGTGAAAAAAACGAAAGCAGGGGGGTGAACTGGGGCGACGATGAAACTTCAGCCATTTTTGTTACAATCGAAGGAGGGGAAATGGTACTTCCTTTCCCCGCCTTCTTCTTTCTTTACGCATGCGCATGTTTTACTGCGAAACAAAATACTGCCCCGTGTGACCGCAAGTGGAGTTACTTCGGCACTACGTCGGTGCAGCGTCGCTCAGCGGCTTGTACGTGTGAACGCTCCACGAAATTTGTTGCGGTGTAAAATATATCGCATCAAAATACTTCGGTGCAGCGTCGGAGTAAATCTTGCCGTGTGAACAGGGCTTTAGTGTGTCCGCGCCGCTATTTTCAATCATTGGATTCAAAACGACGACATGCAAGTGACTCTTTATTGCAGTGAGTTTTACTGGAATTGAGAACATTTTTACGTCCTGTAGATCAGGGGTCCCCAACCTTTTTTGCCCCACGGACCGGTTTAAGTCAGACAATATTTTCAGGGACCGGCATTTAAGGTGTGGCGGATTAATACAACAAAATAATATGGTATGAGCTGCATGAAAACTGTGGTGTTTTCGAAATATAATAATAAACACAAGGAGCGTCTAATCTGGTCGCAACACTCTTATCGCTCTGGTAATGTTTAATGCCTTCCCGAGATTGATGCGGCACACGTCACAGCGGATTTTAAAGAGTTTATGAATGGAAATTTTACTTTTAAAAAGTTGACAGATTGTTCCACTGACAAGACCAAAGTTACCTGTATGGTTTGCTGTCGTAAACTGAGCTATCATCGGAGCACGTCGAGTCTGAAATACCACTTAATGGAAGCACACAGCTGATGTGAGTACTCTTCCCCCTCGTCGGAGCCAGACAGCTCCGGATCATTTCAAATCGAAGAAAATGGATAACACGGCGAAGAACACATTTGCTGAGGCCATAGCTAAATGTATGGCTACCGCATGCAGGCCTGTCAACATTGTCCACAGCTAGACTCAAGCTGAAATCATTCGCATTGCGTCTAACGACTCCACTACGGATTGCCAGCGAGAGCTTCCATTTCAAGCTGTGTACAGAGATTGTACGTAGCGGAGAACGCTAAGGTACACCACGCGGGAGAAGACACTGTTTCGGGAGAGAAATAAGAGACTAGGTTGATGAGCCTGTGGTGAATAAAGAGCAGGTAGCCTGTTGATTACGGTGTATGCCACTGACGCGATTGTTACTTGTTTGGAACTATTTTGCGTGGAAGGTTACCGTGTTCCGTGTTCATAAAAATAAAGAGGGTGGAGCTTCTCTGTGTTCCGTCTGACAGTGACGGTGTGCTGAGGCACGTCAGTTCAGCGGTGCAGTCATCGCGACCGCACTGAAAATAAAACTTCTCCAGTGTTGTGAGTGCCTCGAACCAAGTGTAGTCATCCGAAATGATGTCTCCACAAAACCATAGAGAGACTTCCGCGCAAGAAGGACCAACAGAATAGGATAAAGGCCGTTCGGAAAATTGATGGATGGATGGATTATTTGTCTGAGTCACCTTCCTCATGTGTACAGTGATAAATATGTACTGTAGGGCAGTGTTTTTCAACCCCTGTGCCGCGGCACACTAGTGTGCCGCAGGACTTTGTCAGGTGTGCCACGGGAAAATATCCAATTTGTATGCCTGTGCAGTCTGTCGCCCAGAAAGTAATCGTGTAGTGCCCTCCCATACCGCTAGGGAGCAGCAACAGCTAGCCAATTGCCTTGTGTTCAGACGAGAGAAAAGCGAATTTGTGACGCATGAATGCAGGATGACGGTGAAACAATATGAAAAATGAGAAAATATTTTTTCTTTGTGTTCATTTGATTCCAATTCAAGCTGTTATAATGTCATTCTTCAATGCTAAAAACGGTTATAGTAACAATATAACACATTAATTATTCAAATAAGCGTTTGTTTGTTTTTTTTTTGACATTTTCAGCTCGTGGTGTGCCGCGAGATTTTTCCAGTGAAAGAAGCGTGCCTTGGCTCAAAAAAGTTTGAAAAACACTGCTGTAGGGAATGTCTGCTATTTGGACGCTGACTTACTTGTTCATAACGGTCAAATTGACCTAATTTCGACTGGTTTTTACAAAAGCACAGTATGACTAACTTTTGGACGTCCAATTAAATGTTTAACAGCTCTAACCAAAGTGTTAAATACCTTTCAGTTTGGTGTTCACCACAGCAGTGGCGATTGCTCCCGGACTGCAAGGGAAGCTCGGCTTCCCCGAAAATGTCAAAGAATAAGTGATCAAATATATGACGGTAAATTTCATTGTGTGTACATGCCATTTACTAAATATGCGCTACAACGTGCTCAACTTTTTTTTTTCCGAATCAGCTTTTTCTGACTGGTTACGACGGGACTCCCTTCCCTTTCATTCCCGCAGCTTCGCTGTGCTTTAAACGCTGGACGCCGAGCGTCTGCAGAGAGTCGATTGCCCGGACGCCGGGCGTCTCGAGAGTTCAGGTAGGTTGTCCCAATGCGTCGAACGGAGACGAGTCATTGGATACAAGCCGTTTTTTTTTGTTGTCCCGCCCACGGACGCTCGGCCTCTCTGGGACTGGATGGCAGTGGGAGAGTCCGGACGCCAACAGGCTTTTCTGCATCCGATTGGATGATCTGTCTGAGCCTGTGTGCCAGTTCGATTGACATCGAAACGAGCCAATCACCGACCTTTTAGTGTAGGCATCCGAGTGAGCAATTTTTCAATTCGCATTCTGTTCTGAGTTGAGCTGGAGACTTCTCCGAATCATTTTAGCGACACTCTTTGTTGTAAACAAACAACTAGCGACAAATTAATCTTTTATTCCTGGTGTGTTTTATTGTAGTTCCTATCGTTGTTGGACACTAATTAAGTAGCGGGAAAAGACGCCACGTTGGTATGACAGGGTCACAGATCATTTTCTTGAAAAGGAATGGAGCTCGAGTAGAATTCATGTTGAAATAAACGGACACATTTTACGATGTCGGCCAAAATTGAGCTTCCCCTCTATGACAGACCAGGATCCCCCACGGCACCACAGCACAATAATCCATGTTGGCTGAGTGGCAATTAGATCAACACAAGTCTTTGGTCCAGGGAGGACATCTTTCAATCGCTTGTGTCCGATGTACCCAATGTTGTGACTAACCCGCGTACTTTAGCCCAGTGATTCCCAACCAGTGTGCCGTGGCACATTAGTGTGCCGCGAGAGCTCTCACGGTGTGCCGCGGGAACGAACCAAAATTCACGTAATTGGTAAGAAAACGATTTATTAACAACAAATAATGTATCTTTGTCCGTTTATCTATGCCAGCAACTTACAGTGACATCAAGAACAAATAAACGACCCTCTGTTAGATGGCAAAAAGTAGGAAACTGACAAATATATCCTCTTTTTGTGACAATTTTGTTTGTTGGTGTGCCGTGCGATTTTTCAAACTTAAAAAAATGTGCCTTGACTCAAGAAAGGTTGGGAATCACTGCTTTAGCCCATCCCATCTTGCCAAACTGGTCGGATTAAAGAGATTTTGGTCTCTTTTTGACTACATTGCCTAAAACCCGGTGGAACGAAAAAAGACGTCATGGACAAGACAGCTATTGTTTGTAGAAAAATATATATTTGGACAGAAAAGAAAGGAAAACATACTGTAATGCCCTTCAATGCGGAAAGAAGGATGCACGCAGTCGCTGATGCAATCTGTCGTTTTTTAAGAAACAAAAGAGCATGCTTGTGGAGGCTCTCAGTCGTACAGGAAAGTTCCATCGTAGAAAGGGTTCTGTCAGTCGTCATCTGTACCTGTGGGTAAAAAACAAAAACGGACGTTTCGCTTCTCTCACAGAAGCTTCGTCAGCGGTAGACAACCCTGAAGTCTCCGTGAAGACTCCGGGAAATTGCTCTGCGCTAAAAAGCTGAGCATGGCCTATTTGAGGACTGGGTGGGGATGGTTAGTCACGCCCCAATGGTGAAGAGGCCCATTGATTCCTAAATTCCCTGTCGTTGGGTCTTGATTAGCCCTATTATTTGGGCTAAGGCTGAATAGCTACTTTCAGTTAGCCTGATCAGCACGTCTATGTCCCTTGGTGGTCAACAAGTTATTGTAAATACGAGACAGGTTAAATCTGATACCTCCTTCACGGTTCAGAGAGGGTGAAATTTTTTTTACAAAAATCGCTTCCTTTACTCCCCTTTCAAACCATCTCTTTTCTGTTCCTAGGATTTTTACTTGTTCATCTTCAATTGTGTGGTTTGTTTCTTTTAAGTGTACGTATACTGCACTTTTGTTATCATTGTTTTTCCATTTGTGTTGAGAAAGTCTTTTCTTGAGTGTTTGTTTGGTTTCTCCGATGTAATGTTCCTTGCACTCACTTTCTTGGCAACGGATGGAATAAATCAGATTGCATTTTTGGGGGTTGGGAACCCGGTCTTTGGGGTGTACTAGTTTTTGTCGCAATGTGTTTATTGGTTTAAAATAAACAGGAATATCATGTTGTAGAAATAGTATTTGTATTTTCTATGAGAGGCCGGCAATATAAGGTACACAGACACCCCTTCTCTTCTTTTCTCTCTGTTGGTTGGTTTCCTCTCTGTTTGTTTTAATTTTCCTAACTTTGAGCAACAACACACAAAGAGCAATAACACACACATTGATAGGCGTTGCTGTTAGCCACAACTCACGCGCATGCGCTCCACACTCCGACTAACTGCCGGAGCCAAGACTGTACTGTATTCCCCCAACCTGGCTCCTCCCCTCTCTGTGACGTCACACAAATACCAGAAACAGATATTACAATACAGGTGACAGTGTATGTATTAATAACATGTTCATTTTGTTTTCTGTTTCTTGAGAATTGTATTATGATTTGTTCGAAGTTCCCCCAACCTGGCTCCCCCCCTCTCTGTGACGTCAAACAAATACCAGAAACAGATATTACAATACAGGTGACAGTGTATGTATTAATAACATGTTCATTTTGTTTTCTGTTTCTTGAGAATTGTATTATGATTTGTTCGAATAACGATTCTATTAAAAACAAAAAACAACACAGATGACAGGAAAACGCGTCGGTCCGACCTCGAGCGTCGTGTCTACTGTACTAACTGAGCTGTTGTCTTGGCTAGGCTAGCTTTGCTGGTGGACTATCGACTGCTGAGTCGCGCTTCACTCGAGTACCATCGCGACGGGGGTCCCCTCCTGGATCCGAAGTCGGCGTAGGCGACGAAGGAAGGAAGCCGTTGGAATGACGGGGAACGCCGACAGGAGGTGAAAGCAGGTAGGGAAGCAGACTCGTCGGTTTCTGCGCGCGGTTTGGCTCGATGAAGACGCCAGACACGATTTCACTGGCGGAGTGCTGGGCGAACGGGACATCGAAGCGCGAACAGCAGTGGATGATGTCGTGGTCGAAGTGGGCACGGGAAGGGCAGCCGTTGAGCTTGACGGACCCGGGAATGTGGCAGTTGCTGTCGATGAGGGAATTGCGGATTGAACGGCGGGAGAGGACGGACTCGTGCTGTCGGCGAAAGTCGCTGTTCGTGAGCGAAGAAAATGCTGCTCTCCAACTGCCGGTTTGAAACGGTCGATATAGACGCTGTCCTCACGGCCCATTCGCTGCTCGAAGGACGGATGATACCGAGCTGAAGCATGTGATCAAACTCAGCTTGAGCGATCCGTTGCTTCGCGGGGGCCGGTCGTCGAAAACACTGGAACTTGGCGGGACCGGTCGTCTCGATGTGATGAACGACATCGTGTGGCGCTGGTTCGGTCGTCCGCGCGGGGTTCGTCGGGTTCGGGAAACGCCGCAACAGGGTCGGATATTGCACTGATATCGAACTGTGTACAGTTCTTTTCTGAAACATTTATTTTGTGCAATGAAACACTTTGTGTGTGTGTGTCCCCCCGCCCCCCAATTTTGCTGCTGGTAGGGAGATGAAGAGGGTGCAGGGAGATGGGACAGACGCTGTAGACAATGGTCGGAGGTGGCTCCACGCGCCGTAAGGCCGGGCTTGTCGTCGACCAGCACCTTCGTGCGAACGCTGACCGACAAGTCAAATTCGTTGCTCGGAGGGAGGAGCCGCTGGTCGGGTGATAGCGCTCTGCGGGGGTTGGAGGGACGACGCTGACATCGGCGGCGGAGTCAACCATGAAGCTTCGCCCGGAAGTCCGATGGAGGACGTGAAGGATGCGGCTCGCAGCAGAGAGTTGAGTGACGTATTCACTTCATGACGGGTCCGTTTCCCGTCCTGGGAGGTGGAGCACTCTCGGCTGCCGCCACGTCCGTGAGTCATGCTCTGTTCACGGCTGAGGCTTCGGTCCTTGTTACGGCTCCAGAGTTCGGTTCGTAACGCCCGGACCTCGTCCTGCATGAGGCGCTGCGTCAGAAGGAGCTGCTGGAAGGCGTCCAGGTCCCAGATGGAAGGGAGTGAAGTGGGAGATAAATCCATTGGGGTTGCCAATTGAGGGGAAAAAAAATCAGAGGGAGTTTCCGTGGCTCGGAAAAGGGCTGGCTCGCCACGTAGAAGATTTTGGCCTCTTTTTCGACACATAGGCGGGACGAAAAAAAGACGACATGCACAAGACAGCTATTGTTTGTAGAAAAAAATAGATATTTGGACAGAAAAGAAAATGAAAACATACAGGTGACAGAAAGACGTGTCCATCCGACCTCGTGGACTAATGACTGCTGAGTCACGCTTCACTCGAGTGGCGTCGCTACAGGATGTTAGCCGTGCAATTCAAAGAATAAGACAACACAAAACAAAGCTCATATTCAAACAGTTTATTACAAGGTGACATTTCTGCCGGCGGTCTTAGAACTTCTGGAATTGCTTCTTGGCACCAGCCGCCTTTGTCACCTTGAGGACGTCTTGGTGAGAGGTCGGCACTCCCCGACCGTCAGTCACAAAGTCGCCGATCGAGACATCTCTACATTTGAGAAGGGGAAGAACAAAAACAAAAAAATGAACCCAACCTTCTCTCATTGTTGAAGAATCAAGGCTGCATCAGCAATGCAAAAAGGCGATGTCGTCAGAGTTTAACTTGGAGGACCATCGTGAGAAAAACATGTGCAGAGGTAAAAATTGAGCTGGGCAAATCCAAGAATGGGTTGAAGGTACCTGAAGCATGGCGACAGATGCACCGACAAGTTTTTGTGCCGCTTCTCAAAACAGTTGTACTTCTGAATGTACTGCAGGTAGTCGCGTCGAATGACGATGGTCCTCTGCATTTTCATTTTGGCAACCACGCCGAATTCAATTTACAAGCATCAGGATAGCCTTTAACACTGACCTGAGAGGATACGGCCACGGATGGAGACGTTTCCCGTAAAAGGGCGTTTCTTGTCTATAAAAGTGCCATCAATAGCCTGAGGGGAGAAAAAAAACAGAACAAGCATTTTAATTCACTGTTAATTCAACGAAATGCGCCATTTTAGATGGCATCTAATCGCATTAGCTTTGCCAAAAGGCGTCGTCGCCAAAACTCTGCAGGCTAGGAAGACCATCGCGAGAGAAACATCACTTGCAGATTCAATTAAGACTTGAACACGACTTGAAAATGGACCTCTCTTGGGGTTTTGAAGCCCAGCCCGACACTTTAGTGGTAACGGGGGAGCTTTTCTTTGCTCTCCTTGCCTCCATCGGCGGCCAGAACACGCTTCTTCTTCTGGAAGATGGTCGGCTGCTTCTGATAAGCCCTCTCTGTCTGCACAAGGACAAAAGTACGCGTTCACAGCACGACCAAGAACAACGACAAAAGTGATTTTAAGACGAGCTAAGGAGAACGTGAAGGTGGCTAAGCTAACAGCATTTGTCGTCGACCAGCACCTTCGTGCGAACGCTGACCGACAAGTCAAATTCGTTGCTCGGAGGGAGGAGCCGCTGGTCGGGTGATAGCGCTCTGCGGGGGTTGGAGGGACGACGCTGACATCGGCGGCGGAGTCAACCATGAAGCTTCGCCCGGAAGTCCGATGGAGGACGTGAAGGATGCGGCTCGCAGCAGAGAGTTGAGTGACGTATTCACTTCATGACGGGTCCGTTTCCCGTCCTGGGAGGTGGAGCACTCTCGGCTGCCGCCACGTCCGTGAGTCATGCTCTGTTCACGGCTGAGGCTTCGGTCCTTGTTACGGCTCCAGAGTTCGGTTCGTAACGCCCGGACCTCGTCCTGCATGAGGCGCTGCGTCAGAAGGAGCTGCTGGAAGGCGTCCAGGTCCCAGATGGAAGGGAGTGAAGTGGGAGATAAATCCATTGGGGTTGCCAATTGAGGGGAAAAAAAATCAGAGGGAGTTTCCGTGGCTCGGAAAAGGGCTGGCTCGCCACGTAGAAGATTTTGGCCTCTTTTTCGACACATAGGCGGGACGAAAAAAAGACGACATGCACAAGACAGCTATTGTTTGTAGAAAAAAATAGATATTTGGACAGAAAAGAAAATGAAAACATACAGGTGACAGAAAGACGTGTCCATCCGACCTCGTGGACTAATGACTGCTGAGTCACGCTTCACTCGAGTGGCGTCGCTACAGGATGTTAGCCGTGCAATTCAAAGAATAAGACAACACAAAACAAAGCTCATATTCAAACAGTTTATTACAAGGTGACATTTCTGCCGGCGGTCTTAGAACTTCTGGAATTGCTTCTTGGCACCAGCCGCCTTTGTCACCTTGAGGACGTCTTGGTGAGAGGTCGGCACTCCCCGACCGTCAGTCACAAAGTCGCCGATCGAGACATCTCTACATTTGAGAAGGGGAAGAACAAAAACAAAAAAATGAACCCAACCTTCTCTCATTGTTGAAGAATCAAGGCTGCATCAGCAATGCAAAAAGGCGATGTCGTCAGAGTTTAACTTGGAGGACCATCGTGAGAAAAACATGTGCAGAGGTAAAAATTGAGCTGGGCAAATCCAAGAATGGGTTGAAGGTACCTGAAGCATGGCGACAGATGCACCGACAAGTTTTTGTGCCGCTTCTCAAAACAGTTGTACTTCTGAATGTACTGCAGGTAGTCGCGTCGAATGACGATGGTCCTCTGCATTTTCATTTTGGCAACCACGCCGAATTCAATTTACAAGCATCACTTACCAGTTTAACACTGACCAGAGAGGATACGGCCACGGATGGAGACGTTTCCCGTAAAAGGGCGTTTCTTGTCTATAAAAGTGCCATCAATAGCCTGAGGGGAGAAAAAAAACAGAACAAGCATTTTAATTCACTGTTAATTCAACGAAATGCGCCATTTTAGATGGCATCTAATCGCATTAGCTTTGCCAAAAGGCGTCGTCGCCAAAACTCTGCAGGCTAGGAAGACCATCGCGAGAGAAACATCACTTGCAGATTCAGTTAAGACTTGAACAGGACTTGAAAATGGACCTCTCTTGGGATTTTGAAGCCCAGCCCGACACTTTTGTGGTAACGGGGGAGCTTTTCTTTGCTCTCCTTGCCTCCATCGGCGGCCAGAACACGCTTCTTCTTCTGGAAGATGGTCGGCTGCTTCTGATAAGCCCTCTCTGTCTGCACAAGGACAAAAGTACGCGTTCACAGCACGACCAAGAACAACGACAAAAGTGATTTTAAGACGAGCTAAGGAGAACGTGAAGGTGGCTAAGCTAACAGCATTAGCAATCCGGCTGCTAGCGTAGCGTCACACGAGGGTAAGCGGAGTTCCAATAGATTCCTCATCTAAAATATCTACTACACTTCTAAAAACCACCACCAGCGCGTTCTAAGAACCGCATGCAGGCTACGAAGAACATCGTGAGAAAAACAAGTGCCGAAGTAAAAACTGAGCTGTGAAAATCCAAGAATGGGTTGAAGGTACCTGAAGCATGGCGACAGATGCACCGACAGGTTCTTGTGCCGCTTCTCAAAACGGTTGTATTTTCTGACGAAATGCAGGTAGTCCCGTCTGATGACGATGGTCCTCTGCATCGTATTTTTTGTCACCACGCCAAATTCAATTTTCAAGCATCACTGGATAGCCTTTAACACTGACCAGAGAGGATACGGCCACGGATGGAGACGTTCCCCGTAAAAGGGCATTTCTTGTCCACGTAAGTGCCTTTAATAGCCTGAGGGGACAAAACAGAACAAGCATTTTGATTCACTGTTAATTCAACGAAATGCGCCATTTTAGATGGCATCTAATCGCATTAGCTTTGCCAAAAGGCGTCGTCGCCAAAACCCTGCAGGCTAGGAAGACCATCGCGATAGAAACATCACTTGCAGATTCAATTAAGACTTGAACACGACTTGAAAATGGACCTCTCTTGGGGTTTTGAAGCCCAGCCCGACACTTTAGTGGTAACGGGGGAGCTTTTCTTTGCTCTCCTTGCCTCCATCGGCGGCCAGAACACGCTTCTTCTTCTGGAAGATGGTCGGCTGCTTCTGATAAGCCCTCTCGGTCTGCACAAGGACAAAAGTACGCGTTCACAGCACGACCAAGAACAACGACAAAAGTGATTTTAAGACGAGCTACGGAGAACGTGAAAGTGGCTAAGCTAACCGCATTAGCAATCCGGCTGCTAGCGTAGCTAGGATTTCACGGTAACAATAGCTACCGATAGCGTGGCGTTATTTTAACGGTACCGAAAAATAGTTTAACCATTAAAGTCACCGCGCACGACTTGACTGTGTGATCAACGCGATTGATTTCACTGTGCCTCTATGTACGTTTGTGGTGTGGTGTGTGTTTCTTCTAATTTACTTTCGTTTTGTTTTCAGTGTTGGGGGGACGCAACAGATAACGTTATGGGCGCATGCGGGTTGCTATTTCAGTCCGCAAACTGCGGAATCGCGCGGATGAAAGTTTGAGATGGCGGCGAAAAAAACTCACAAAGGTCTACTAATTACGACATTTAAGAAATGGGAATGCCAGTCTAATTTTTCGTATGAATCGTCCCATCGACGAGAGGCACGATTACGAGGCAAGTTGGTCATTAGATTTGTAGGCTAATCGCTATGAAAAATATTGTGAAACAGTATTGGTTATTCTATAATTTACTGGTCGTAGCATGGTACCTTTATGAATAAAACATTCGTCACAAGGTGTTGTAATGCTCATGTTAACTGTTGGTAGAACTAATGATGACGTGTGTTAAATTTGAAGGTTGTTTGAAAAAAATGCCGACCGTAAGGTTTTTTTTTCGAGGTAGAAATTCTCGGTCGGTCGGGTTACCGGAAACACACTACTTTTTTTTCTACGCCTAATACAATGGTGCCATGAGTGCGTCGTGTTGCAAGCATGAACCGCATTCAATTCACAAGCATCACTGTCATGTTAGAAGTACCAAGAACTACACCGAGCCTCAGAGGGGATCGAGCCTTTTCCGTTGCTGGTCCCTCTCTCTGGAATGACCTCCCACTGAACATTCGGCAAGCCTCCTCGGTGCCCATCTTAAAACCCCGCCTCAAAACTCATTTGACTCAGATTTGTTCTTGGTTTTGCTGTTCAGTGCTTTCTACCGTCTTTGTTACCGATTTGTTGCACGTTATAGTTGCTCCACGTACAGCACTTTGTATGCAGCGATGGCTGTTTGAAAGTGCTCTATAAATACAGTTGAGGTGAGACTGTACAGCAGGGGTGGGCAATTATTTTCCCGGGGGGGGGGCAAATGAGAAGCAGAAAAGGAGGGAGGGCTTGGCCAAAAGTTAGAAATCGACTCCCGATTTCAATTTTATTTCTATGTTGAAATAAGTTCATGACATTGTTTACAGAAGCTGATAAGAGTGTGTATTATTGCTAGATAATTAAAGTGCACTTATTTTACAGAAAAACGATTTGTTCCGTGAAATTATGCAAAACAATTCTAAATGTGCAACATTTGTAACTCTTTTTCAGTCAGATGAACATGACAACACTTTCTGATTTTAACTTTCCCATGAAGGTAGCACAATGTCTTTGTATGCCAGTAATAATGGAACATAAGTCACATTTTTTGTCCCAACTGCCAATGTACAATAAATACAAGCAAGCATGTTTCAGTGTTTTGGTTTTTTTCTTGCTCAGTAGAGATCAATCTCGCCCAGGGGTGGGCAAACTTTTTGGCTCGGGCCCCCATTGATTTCTAAATTTGACAGGTGGGCCGGGTCAGCACAAGATACGGTACATATGAAAAACTGTGTATGTTGACAGTCCATACCAAACAACAGAACAAAAGCATTAAGGTATGAGCATACTTTTTTCAATGAGAACAGTGAAACAACTGTGGTATATGTCCTGTATGAACGTCCAAGTATGTTTACAACATACATGTGTGACAACACAAGCGACAACTACATTGCCCAAAAACTGCAGCATAAAGTACAGGTATATGACAAAATACAACAAAGTTGGGACTATCTGCTGCAAAATGAGACGAGTATAAGACCTGGCGGCTTTCTTTCCACTCACTCACTGTCTCGAACTTGACCTCCCCTCGATCGCCAACCAAGACAGCGTTGCTCAGCTGATGTCGTGCGACAAACTTTTGAACCCAGCCACAGGACGCTTCCAAGTCTTCGATGCCCATAGCGCGATGTAACTCGATTGCTCTTATTCGCGGTTCAGTTGGCGGAAAGTTTTTAGCGCGTGAACGGTCAAACCATTCCAGGAAACGTTTATTGACTGGACCGTCCGTCGAGCCGCAAGCAATTCACTCTGAGCATGGGAACAGCCAGAATCAGACTGAGCGAGAATCGCTTCCTCGTTTTTCAAAGTCTCGTAGATTTGAGCCTCTCAGACTCCAAGCGTCTCCTGAATGTTTCGTACTTTGTAACCCGTTTCGTTTGATCAGATACACTTCACTTTCTCTTCCGTGGCCATGACTGTTCCTCTTCGTTTGGATGCCATGATCTACATGACGTAAAAATGTTCGCAATTCCAGTAAAACTCACTGCTATAAAGAGTCGCTTGCGTGTCGCCGTTTTGGATCCAATGATTGAAAATAGCGGCGCGGACACACTTATTCCCTCGTATCGAGCGGAGTTCCTTGAGTCGGAGTTACTTGAGTTAGCGATACCGCGGGCTTCTGTATCGTCTCCCCCTCCCTCCCTCCCTGTGCTCTGCAACTTCAAGTAACTGCGCCGCCTGGCGTTGAAATGCCTCTCATTACAAGTACAAATGAAATGAATGCAATAATTTACATCGGACCTTAATTGTGTACTGTACCAACCTTCGGCGGGCCGGATTAAATCGACCAACGGGCCGGATGCGGCCCGCGGGCCGAAGTTTGCCAAGGACTGCTGTACAGCCTTTAACATTGACCAGAGAGAACACGGCCACGGATGGAGACATTTCCAGTCGAGGGGCATTTCTTGTCAATATCAGTATCATCAAGAGCCTGAGGGGAGAAAACAGAACAAGCATTTTAATAACTGTTAATTAAACGAAATGCGACATTTTAGATAGCAACTAACCGCATCAGCTTTGCCGAATGGTGACGTCGTCAAAACCCTGCAGGCTAGGAAGACCGTCGTGAGAGAAACATCACTTGCAGATTCAAGTAGGACTTGTAAATGGACCTCTCTTGGGGTTTTGAAGCCCAGCACGACACTTTTGTGGTAACGGGGGAGCTTTTCTTTGCTCTCCTTGCCTCCATCGGCGGCCAGAACACGCTTCTTCTTCTGGAAGATGGTCGGCTGCTTCTGATAAGCCCTCTCGGTCTGCACAAATACAAAAGTACGCGATCACAGCATGACCAAGAACAACGACAGAAGTGATTTTATGACGAGCTACGTAGTACGTGAAGGTGGCTAAGCTAACCGCATTAGCAATCCGGCTGCTAGCGTAGCGTCACACGAGGGTAAGCGGAGTTCCAACAGATTGCTCATCTAAAATATCCACGACACTTCGAAAAACCACCCCCAGCGCGTTCTAAGAACCGCATGCCAATTTATATTCAATAAAATTGGGCTTGAGTGTGAGTTAAAAGGTAAAAAGTCGTTTGCAACACCCGGGCCGTTTTCTCGAACATACTTGTGCGCCCGCCATCTTGGCCAGCCGAGTTGGAAAGAGGGCTGAACACGCGCGCAGCGCACGGAAGTCTGTCAGATCGGCCAGAAATGACGCAATACAACTATTCTTTTTCTCTTTTCATGATTATTTATTCAAGATATTGCAAATTAATTGTTAGTGATGAATGTATTTTTTAATCACGTTATTGTGAACAGAAAACAAAACGAACACGTTCGTAATACACGCACACGTTACAAACATTGAAACAAAAAGAAGCCATGAGATTTTAAAACAAAAATTTCAAATAAGGAGCATATAGCCAGAGTCGTAACAGCTTTCTTGTTTTTGGAATTGTTAAGATATTATTCCTCTCTGTTCGTTGAATTTGAAAGAAACAATGTAGAATGCTATTGAAGGTATTTCCGGTTTTCTGTGATTACAATCACCTTTGGTACCCCCTCACCCCCACCACTTTTAGGACCCCTCCAGAGGACATGTCAACATCAAAAGAAGAGCTGTTATCTCCAGTTTCTGTGTTGCAGCTATTGAGGGACTGCGCCTGACTATGAGGACTATTGATCCCAGTCTCTTTCCTGAACATCTGTTTGCACACCTAAAACAACGTATGTAGTGTTGAATTTTATCTTCTTCCTCCTTGGTTGATTCACGGACCCCCCAAGTGTCTTCTGTTGTCCCCCCGCACCTTGGGTAAGTCCCTGATAGCTGTTAAGACCCCCCCCCCCCCGGAAACCCGCTTTTTCCCGGGTGGGG
>NW_017806231.1:21502-26736 GCF_001891065.2 Hippocampus comes
AAAAAAATCAGAGGGAGTTTCCGTGGCTCGGAAAAGGGCTGGCTCGCCACGTAGAAGATTTTGGCCTCTTTTTCGACACATAGGCGGGACGAAAAAAAGACGACATGCACAAGACAGCTATTGTTTGTAGAAAAAAATAGATATTTGGACAGAAAAGAAAATGAAAACATACAGGTGACAGAAAGACGTGTCCATCCGACCTCGTGGACTAATGACTGCTGAGTCACGCTTCACTCGAGTGGCGTCGCTACAGGATGTTAGCCGTGCAATTCAAAGAATAAGACAACACAAAACAAAGCTCATATTCAAACAGTTTATTACAAGGTGACATTTCTGCCGGCGGTCTTAGAACTTCTGGAATTGCTTCTTGGCACCAGCCGCCTTTGTCACCTTGAGGACGTCTTGGTGAGAGGTCGGCACTCCCCGACCGTCAGTCACAAAGTCGCCGATCGAGACATCTCTACATTTGAGAAGGGGAAGAACAAAAACAAAAAAATGAACCCAACCTTCTCTCATTGTTGAAGAATCAAGGCTGCATCAGCAATGCAAAAAGGCGATGTCGTCAGAGTTTAACTTGGAGGACCATCGTGAGAAAAACATGTGCAGAGGTAAAAATTGAGCTGGGCAAATCCAAGAATGGGTTGAAGGTACCTGAAGCATGGCGACAGATGCACCGACAAGTTTTTGTGCCGCTTCTCAAAACAGTTGTACTTCTGAATGTACTGCAGGTAGTCGCGTCGAATGACGATGGTCCTCTGCATTTTCATTTTGGCAACCACGCCGAATTCAATTTACAAGCATCACTGGATAGCCTTTAACACTGACCTGAGAGGATACGGCCACGGATGGAGACGTTTCCCGTAAAAGGGCGTTTCTTGTCTATAAAAGCGCCATCAATAGCCTGAGGGGAGAAAACAGAACAAGCATTTTGATTCACTGTTAATTCAACGAAATGCGCCATTTTAGATGGCATCTAATCGCATTAGCTTTGCCAAAAGGCGTCGTCGCCAAAACCCTGCAGGCTAGGAAGACCATCGCGATAGAAACATCACTTGCAGATTCAATTAAGACTTGAACACGACTTGAAAATGGACCTCTCTTGGGGTTTTGAAGCCCAGCCCGACACTTTAGTGGTAACGGGGGAGCTTTTCTTTGCTCTCCTTGCCTCCATCGGCGGCCAGAATTCGCTTCTTGTTCCGGAAAATGGTCGGTTGCTTCTGATAAGCCCTCTCGGTCTGCACAAGGACAAAAGTACGCGTTCACAGCACGACCAAGAACAACGACAAAAGTGATTTTAAGACGAGCTACGGAGAACGTGAAAGTGGCTAAGCTAACCGCATTAGCAATCCGGCTGCTAGCGTAGCTAGGATTTCACGGTAACAATAGCTACCGATAGCGTGGCGTTATTTTAACGGTACCGAAAAATAGTTTAACCATTAAAGTCACCGCGCACGACTTGACTGTGTGATCAACGCGATTGATTTCACTGTGCCTCTATGTACGTTTGTGGTGTGGTGTGTGTTTCTTCTAATTTACTTTCGTTTTGTTTTCAGTGTTGGGGGGACGCAACAGATAACGTTATGTGCGCATGCGGGTTGCTATTTTAGTCCGCAAACTGAGGAATCGCGAGGATGAAAGTTTGAGATGGTGGCGAAAAAAAACCTCACAAAGGTCTACTAATTACGACATTTAAGAAATGGGAATGCCAGTCTAATTTTTCGTATGAATCGTCCCATCGACGAGAGGCACGATTACGAGGCAAGTTGGTCATTAGATTTGTAGGCTAATCGCTATGAAAAATATTATGAAACAGTATTGGTTATTCTATAATTTACTGGTTGTAGCATGGTACCTTTATGAATAAAACATTCGTCACAAGGTGTTGTAATGCTCATGTTAACTGTTGGTAGAACTAATGATGACGTGTGTTAAATTTGAAGGTTGTTTGAAAAAAATGCCGACCGTAAGGTTTTTTTTTCGAGGTAGAAATTCTCGGTCGGTCGGTTTACCGGAAACACACTACTTTTTTTTCTACGCCTAATACAATGGTGCCATGAGTGCGTCGTGTTGCAAGCATGAACCGCATTCAATTCACAAGCATCACTGTCATGTTAGAAGTACCAAGAACTACACCGAGCCTCAGAGGGGATCGAGCCTTTTCCGTTGCTGGTCCCTCTCTCTGGAATGACCTCCCACTGAACATTCGGCAAGCCTCCTCGGTGCCCATCTTTAAAACCCGCCTCAAAACTCATTTGACTCAGATTTGTTCTTGGTTTTGCTGTTCAGTGCTTTCTACCGTCTTTGTTACCGATTTGTTGCACGTTATAGTTGCTCCACGTACAGCACTTTGTATGCAGCGATGGCTGTTTGAAAGTGCTCTATAAATACAGTTGAGGTGAGACTGTACAGCAGGGGTGGGCAATTATTTTCCCGGGGGGGCAAATGAGAAGCAGAAAATATTGTGGAGGGCTGGGCCAAAAGTTAGAAATCGACTCCCGATTTCAATTTTATTTCTATGTTGAAATAAGTTCATGACATTGTTTACAGAAGCTGATAAGAGTGTGTATTATTGCTAGATAATTAAAGTGCACTTATTTTACAGAAAAACGATTTGTTCCGTGAAATTATGCAAAACAATTCTAATTGTGCAACATTTGTAACTCTTTTTCAGTCAGATGAACATGACAACACTTTCTGATTTTAACTTTCCCATGAAGGTAGCACAATGTCTTTGTATGCCAGTAATAATGGAACATAAGTCACATTTTTTGTCCCAACTGCCAATGTACAATAAATACAAGCAAGCATGTTTCAGTGTTTTGGTTTTTTTCTTGCTCAGTAGAGATCAATCTCGCCCAGGGGTGGGCAAACTTTTTGGCTCGGGCCCCCATTGATTTCTAAATTTGACAGGTGGGCCGGGTCAGCACAAGATACGGTACATATGAAAAACTGTGTATGTTGACAGTCCATACCAAACAACAGAACAAAAGCATTAAGGTATGAGCATACTTTTTTCAATGAGAACAGTGAAACAACTGTGGTATATGTCCTGTATGAACGTCCAAGTATGTTTACAACATACATGTGTGACAACACAAGCGACAACTACATTGCCCAAAAACTGCAGCATAAAGTACAGGTATATGACAAAATACAACAAAGTTGGGACTATCTGCTGCAAAATGAGACGAGTATAAGACCTGGCGGCTTTCTTTCCACTCACTCACTCACTGTCTCGAACTTGACCTCCCCTCGATCGCCAACCAAGACAGCGTTGCTCAGCTGATGTCGTGCGACAAACTTTTGAACCCAGCCACAGGACGCTTCCAAGTCTTCGATGCCCATAGCGCGATGTAACTCGATTGCTCTTATTCGCGGTTCAGTTGGCGGAAAGTTTTTAGCGCGTGAACGGTCAAACCATTCCAGGAAACGTTTATTGACTGGACCGTCCGTCGAGCCGCAAGCAATTCACTCTGAGCATGGGAACAGCCAGAATCAGACTGAGCGAGAATCGCTTCCTCGTTTTTCAAAGTCTCGTAGATTTGAGCCTCTCAGACTCCAAGCGTCTCCTGAATGTTTCGTACTTTGTAACCCGCTTCGTCTGATCAGATACACTTCACTTTCTCTTCCGTGGCCATGACTGTTCCTCTTCGTTTGGATGCCATGATCTACATGACGTAAAAATGTTCGCAATTCCAGTAAAACTCACTGCTATAAAGAGTCACTTGCGTGTCGCCGTTTTGGATCCAATGATTGAAAATAGCGGCGCGGACACACTTATTCCCTCGTATCGAGCGGAGTTCCTTGAGTCGGAGTTACTTGAGTTAGCGATACCGCGGGCTTCTGTATCGTCTCCCCCTCCCTCCCTCCCTGTGCTCTGCAACTTCAAGTAACTGCGCCGCCTGGCGTTGAAATGCCTCTCATTACAAGTACGAATGAAATGAATGCAATAATTTACATCGGACCTTAATTGTGTACTGCACCAACCTTCGGCGGGCCGGATTAAATCGACCAACGGGCCGGATGCGGCCCGCGGGCCGAAGTTTGCCAAGGACTGCTGTACAGCCTTTAACATTGACCAGAGAGAACACGGCCACGGATGGAGACATTTCCAGTCGAGGGGCATTTCTTGTCAATATCAGTATCATCAAGAGCCTGAGGGGAGAAAACAGAACAAGCATTTTAATAACTGTTAATTAAACGAAATGCGACATTTTAGATAGCAACTAACCGCATCAGCTTTGCCGAATGGTGACGTCGTCAAAACCCTGCAGGCTAGGAAGACCGTCGTGAGAGAAACATCACTTGCAGATTCAAGTAGGACTTGTAAATGGACCTCTCTTGGGGTTTTGAAGCCCAGCACGACACTTTTGTGGTAACGGGGGAGCTTTTCTTTGCTCTCCTTGCCTCCATCGGCGGCCAGAACACGCTTCTTCTTCTGGAAGATGGTCGGCTGCTTCTGATAAGCCCTCTCGGTCTGCACAAATACAAAAGTACGCGATCACAGCATGACCAAGAACAACGACAGAAGTGATTTTATGACGAGCTACGTAGTACGTGAAGGTGGCTAAGCTAACCGCATTAGCAATCCGGCTGCTAGCGTAGCGTCACACGAGGGTAAGCGGAGTTCCAACAGATTGCTCATCTAAAATATCCACGACACTTCGAAAAACCACCCCCAGCGCGTTCTAAGAACCGCATGCCAATTTATATTCAATAAAATTGGGCTTGAGTGTGAGTTAAAAGGTAAAAAGTCGTTTGCAACACCCGGGCCGTTTTCTCGAACATACTTGTGCGCCCGCCATCTTGGCCAGCCGAGTTGGAAAGAGGGCTGAACACGCGCGCAGCGCACGGAAGTCGGTCAGATCGGCCAGAAATGACGCAATACAACTATTCTTTTTCTCTTTTCATGATTATTTATTCAAGATATTGCAAGTTAATTGTTAGTGATGAATGTATTTTTTAATCACGTTATTGTGAACAGAAAACAAAACGAACACGTTCGTAATACACGCACACGTTACAAACATTGAAACAAAAAGAAGCCATGAGATTTTAAAACAAAAATTTCAAATAAGGAGCATATAGCCAGAGTCGTAACAGCTTTCTTGTTTTTGGAATTGTTAAGATATTATTCCTCTCTGTTCGTTGAATTTGAAAGAAACAATGTAGAATGCTATTGAAGGTATTTCCGGTTTTCTGTGATTACAATCACCTTTGGTACCCCCTCACCC
>NW_017806231.1:30891-32145 GCF_001891065.2 Hippocampus comes
CCCAACACTTCATCAGAATTGTCGTTCTGTTTTGTCCTCAGAGCCCCACAGGCTCGGAAGACCATCATGAGATGAACATCGTCTGAAGGGCAGCAACAGTTCACGGAATACAATGGTGCCGTAATGAGTGCTTCGTGTTACAAGCATGAACCGAATTCAATTCACAAGCATCACTGGATAGCCTTTAACATACTGACCAGAGAGGATACGGCCACGGATGGAGACGTTTCCCGTAAAAGGGCATTTCTTGTCCACGTACGTGCCTTCAATAGCCTGAGGGGACAAAACAGAACAAGCATATTAAGCGGTTCTGAATCTGAATCTGTGAATTAACCGAAATGCGCCATTTTGGATGGCATCAAATCGCATCAGCTCTGCCAAAAGGCGTCGTCGCCAAAACCCTGCAGGCGAGGAAGACCATCGCGAGAGAAACATCACTTGCAGATTCAATCAAGACTTGAACAGGACTTGAAAATGGACCTCTCTGGGGGTTTTGAAGCCCAGCCCGACACTTTTGTGGTTCCGGGGGAGCTTTCCTTTGCTCTGCGTGCCTCCATGGGCGGCCAGAACACGCTTCTTCTTATGGAAGATGGTCGGCTGCTTCTGATAAGCCCGCTCTGTCTGCACAAGGACAAAAGTACGCGTTCACAGCACGACCAAGAACAACGACAAAAGTGATTTTAAGACGAGCTACGGAGAACGTGAAGGTGGCTAAGCTAACCGCATTTGCAATCCGGCTGCTAGCGTAGCGTCACACGAGGGTAAGCGGAGTTCCAACAGATTGCTCATCTAAAATATCCACGACACTTCGAAAAACCACCCCCAGCGCATGCCAATTTATATTCAATAAAATTGGGCTTGTGTGTTGGCTAAAACGTAAAAAGTCGTTTGCAACACCCGGGCCGTTTTCTCGAACATACTTGTGCATCCGCCATCTTGGCCAGCCGAGTTGTAAAGAGGGCTGAATACGCGCGCAGCGCACGCAAGTCGGTCAGATCGACCAGAAATGACGCAATACAACTATTATTTTTTTCTTTTCATTTTTCGTCTTTTAATGATTATTTATTGAAGATATTGCAAATGAATTGTTAATGATGAATGTATTTTTAAAAATCACTTTATTGTGTTTGTCATAGCTCACATAATGTGTGTGACTGCGTTCTGACGTACTGTGGAAAACGTATTTTCAAATAAAGTTGTGAACGGAGAAGAAATGGATACTACATTTTCCAACTATGCTTATTTTCCATGTAT
>NW_017806232.1:0-37630 GCF_001891065.2 Hippocampus comes
ACCATGTACAGTAAGGCCTAAAAACGCCTTACTATATGCATGGTCGTTTTTTTCGTCAAAAACGCCTTAGTATACATGGTCGTTTTTCTCGCCTAAAAATGCCTTACTGTACATGGTCGTTTTTTTCGCCAAAAACGCCTTACTCTACATGGTCGTTTTATTTCACCTAACAACGCCTTACGATACATGGTCGTTTTTTTCACCAAAAAACGCCTTACTATACATGGTCGTTTTTTTCGCCTAAAAATGCCTTAATGTACATGGTCGTTTTTTTCGCCAAAAACGCCTTACTCTACATGGTCGTTTTTTTTCACCTAACAACGCCTTACGATACATGGTCGTTTTTTTCGGCTAAAAACGCCTTACTATACATGGTCGTTTTTTTCGCCTAAAAATGCCTTAATGTACATGGTCGTTTTTTTCGCCAAAAACGCCTTACTCTACATGGTCGTTTTTTTTCACCTAACAACGCCTTACGATACATGGTCGTTTTTTTCGGCTAAAAACGCCTTACTATACATGGTCGTTTTTTTCGCCTAAAAATGCCTTAATGTACATGGTCGTTTTTTTCGCCAAAAACGCCTTACTCTACATGGTCGTTTTTTTTCACCTAACAACGCCTTACGATACATGGTCGTTTTTTTCGGCTAAAAACGCCTTACTATACATGGTCGTTTTTTTCGCCTAAAAATGCCTTAATGTACATGGTCGTTTTTTTCGCCAAAAACGCCTTACTCTACATGGTCGTTTTTTTTCACCTAACAACGCCTTACGATACATGGTCGTTTTTTTCGGCTAAAAACGCCTTACTATACATGGTCGTTTTTTTCGCCTAAAAATGCCTTAATGTACATGGTCGTTTTTTTCGCCAAAAACGCCTTACTCTACATGGTCGTTTTTTTTCACCTAACAACGCCTTACGATACATGGTCGTTTTTTTCGGCTAAAAACGCCTTACTATACATGGTCGTTTTTTTCGCCTAAAAATGCCTTAATGTACATGGTCGTTTTTTTCGCCAAAAACGCCTTACTCTACATGGTCGTTTTTTTTCACCTAACAACGCCTTACGATACATGGTCGTTTTTTTCGGCTAAAAACGCCTTACTATACATGGTCGTTTTTTTCGCCTAAAAATGCCTTAATGTACATGGTCGTTTTTTTCGCCAAAAACGCCTTACTCTACATGGTCGTTTTTTTTCACCTAACAACGCCTTACGATACATGGTCGTTTTTTTCGGCTAAAAACGCCTTACTATACATGGTCGTTTTTTTCGCCTAAAAATGCCTTAATGTACATGGTCGTTTTTTTCGCCAAAAACGCCTTACTCTACATGGTCGTTTTTTTTCACCTAACAACGCCTTACGATACATGGTCGTTTTTTTCGGCTAAAAACGCCTTACTATACATGGTCGTTTTTTTCGCCTAAAAATGCCTTAATGTACATGGTCGTTTTTTTCGCCAAAAACGCCTTACTCTACATGGTCGTTTTTTTTCACCTAACAACGCCTTACGATACATGGTCGTTTTTTTCGGCTAAAAACGCCTTACTATACATGGTCGTTTTTTTCGCCTAAAAATGCCTTAATGTACATGGTCGTTTTTTTCGCCAAAAACGCCTTACTATACATGGTCGTTTTTTTCGCCTAAAAACGCCTTACTATAATACATGGTCGTTTTTTTCAGTTCAGAAAGTATGCCTGCCAACTGCCCTCGTGAGTATTTGCGGATTTGAAAGTGGATGGATGGATGGAAATTGCAAAGCATCGACTTAAATACTTAACAATTTAACACTTTCATCCACCAACAATGATAACCTCAAAACTGAAAACATGATAAGCTGTCCACTGTAGTAACCGCTGTCCCTGAAAAATTTATACATTTTACCTTTTGTAGAAACATGGCATCGGACCGTCGGGAGCTGGCTCGCGTGGGTATCACTCACATTGTGAACTGCGCGCAGAGCCGATGGCGTGGCGCCGCCGACTGCTACGCTGGCATGAACGTGACGTACCTCGGCATCGAGGCGCACGACTCGCCCGCCTTCGACATGAGCAAAAACTTCTATCCTGCTGCAGAATTCATACACAAAGCGCTCACTGGAGGAGGTATGTAGTTTGTGTGAACTGTGCTTGTGTTTGTGCGTGTGTGTATTTGTGTTCCCCTATTATTTGTTTTCAAATCTTTAAATGGCCTCGCCCCAACTTACCTCTCTGAGCCCCTCCGCCACAATGCGTCTGCTTCGGTGCCTCAGGTCTGACCAGACTTTATTAGAGGTACCGAGAACTAAGCGGAGGCTCACAGGGGATTGAGCCTTTTTCCGTTGCTGGTTCCTTTCTTTGGAATGACCTCCGACGGTGCGTTCGGCAAGCCATCTCGCTGCCCATCTTTAAAACGTGTGTGTGTTTGTCTGTGTGTGTTTACACGTCATGTATGTGTGCCATGTTTGTATTGCTACTGTGTGGAAGTGTATGATTGTGTGTGCGTCGTGACTGACAGTTGTGTTTTGGTTCTGGTGGCGCACAGGTAAGGTTTTGGTCCACTGTGCAGTGGGCCTGAGCCGGTCGGCCACGTTGGTCCTGGCCTACCTGATGATCCGGCAGAACTTAACCCTGGTGGAGGCCATCAAGACCGTCAAGGACCACCGCGGGGTCACACCCAACCGAGGATTCCTACGCCAGCTCAGTGGCCTGGACGGCATCCTGCGTGAGAGCCGTCGCGCGGCCGCCGCGCAGACCGGCTAATGCTAAGATAATGCTAATGGCTAACGTCACAGCATGCATACACACGACTGAAAATGAAACAGCTAAAAACTGCCCAAATGATGACAGTTGAGTGACCAAGTGCTCAGTCAGATTAGCACTAAAGGCTAATGTTAAGGGAAAAAAAAAAAGAAGCCTGAGCTAATTTTTTTTTCATCAGTTTGACAGAAAATTTATCTCACAATTACCTCCAGGATCATGGTGATAAAACGGTTTTCTATTGTGACGTCCTATTTCACCACAAAAATACAAACGCTAATTAGCTTAGCGGAAATGCGAACAAACAAAGAGCTGGATTTGTAAAATTTGTCTTGATCGTGTTGAATACTAATGTGTTACAGTTTTGGTTCTATTTTATAAGAAAAACACTCCACAAATGTGTCAACAAACAACACAAAAACAAGAAACGCTAAATGTTAGCAGAGCAACAAAGTGCTTTGAAGAGGCCCGCAGGTCTGTTCGCGACCTAAGCTAATTGGTCCGCCGGTTAACGGTCTGACAAAATAGACCAGATGAATGAATTAGCCATCATGTAAGCAAATAGCTGGATCTTTACAGTATAATCAATGTTCATAGAGTGAAATCCTCATTTGATTGTTGTTGACCACGAGAAGACTCACGTGGTCAAGTTCAGCGCCGACGTTTACTCGAATATAGCGCAGCGCAAGCTAACCTTGTTTCTTGCTAAAACTTACACCGTTGTCATTCTCTAAGGCGAACATGGCACAGATATGAGCAAATTTAACGTGGAATGCTAGCTGTAAACTTAGCAAGAACCATTCAAGCGTTTTTAAGAGGAGAGAGTAGAGCAAGGCGATAAGGCAAAAATATATTTGCGATCCACTTTTGAATATCATTTGATTGCAATTATTTTTTTTCCAGTATTGTTCAATTCAGTTCATCTCTATTGAAAACGAAACTAAAGAGTACTTAAACATTTTATTACTACATGAAGCACTGTAAAAATATTTATATATATATATATATATATATATATATTTAAAATCAGAACAATAACACAAAAGGGTGAAAAAAATATTTGGGGGAGTAATGTCAGACGTGGACCAGCAGGGGTCAGTGTTCAGAAACTTACGAGAAACCAAAGGAGAGGCTCGCATTCTAAAAGCCAATGTTTGAATAGAGGCGTGAGGGCAAATGTTCGAAACAAATTTAACAATTTGGGGGGAGTTTACACACTCACATTTCAAGGAATATGCCCATAAATGATGATCGACCTGAAATTCAATGCTATCGCTAATTGCCTGAGGACAGATTGTACGTTAGCGAGTTAACTAGTTAGCTCATTAGCTTTCCTGCTTTATTGGGAAAACTGCCGAGATTGACGTTTGTATTAGCTGGCCACTTGGGGACCAACATATGTTCTTTTTGTACACACGAGTAAATGTTCATATTTGTAAAATGAAAATTTGGTGCTCCACTGTGTCAACAGTTTTGTCATGTTTCAACTTTAGCCTGAAAAGCAAATGTGCTCGTCTTGATCTGTGGACGTCAAACGTGTTGTGTTTGGTTCTGTACCGTGATAAGCTGTCACTTTAAATCTGATTTCCTTTTTTTTGTTTGTTTTGATAATTATTTTGGAAATCATTTTGATGCCTTACTATTTGATTTTCTTTTAGACTTTCCTTTCTATGCTTTTATGGTGAACTTTTTTTTTTTTAAATTCCAAACTGCCTGCTCTCTATAAACAGTTCCCGTTCGTCACAAAATAACATTTTGTTGACTCTCTTTTCCATGATGGCTAGTAGGCCGTGTTCGTTTTACAAATAAATATTTTCAATACAATTGTATTTTTATATGATAAATGTCTTGACACTTTTTTTTTTTTTGATAATTCTGACTTTTGGGGGATAAAATCATGACCTCTCAAAATTTTGTCTTGACATACAGTATATAGCTGTCAAGTGGTAGTGAGTTTAAAGTTGTTGTTTTGTGTGTGCATATTTAAAAAAAAAATCTTCCTAAGGTGCAATTTTGGGCCGCCTGAAACTTTTATTTGGCAAGTCATCTCTTTAGAAGGAAATAAAAAAATTTCCAGTGGAGTCGAAATTTGTTAACGGAGAAAGAATTTTTTTTGAAGGCAATTTTTTTCTGGAAAGAATTGTTTAACTGAAAAAAAAAAAAAAAAACAACTCGCCAAAACAACATCCCATTTGCTAACCTTTTGGCGAGCATTTTTTTTTTTGCTTGGCGAGACTGAGGAGAAAAGCATTCCCAAGTCTGGTGGCGAAGAAGACGTGACGCAAAAGGGCTGACGTGATTTTGTGGAAATGCAACGGCGAGCAGGCGGGCAGGGGGCATTCTGGAGCTACTTGAGTTGGCCGCAGTTAACGATAACCACCTTGGCTTTGGGGCTTCCGTTTTTGGTGCCTTGCTTTTCCATCTCCTTCAGTACGTCGGTTCCTTCCAGCATCTTCCCAAACACCACATGCTTACCGTCCAGCCTGCACGCAAATCGACACAAAATCATTGGAGTCTTCATTTAGGAGAAAAGTTTGCCTTTTTTTTTTTTTTTTTTCCACAAAAGTCGGAACTGTGAGGTGGCTTGCGAGGGTAGTAATATTTTGTAACCACGTAACTTTACAAATAAAGATTGCTATAATTTCAGATATGTTTTCTTTGTTCCTAAAAATTGAGATTTTTCTTGAAAAACAGTTTAATCAGGAATTTGCAATAATTTTTTTTTTCTTTTCGATAAAATGGCCTGTGTGCGTACTCGCGTGGGCATCGGATACTCACCAGTCGGTTTTATGTGTGCAAAGGAAGAACTGCGAGCCATTGGTGTTGACTCCAGCATTGGCCATGGAAAGCGTCCCAAAGCCGGTGTGCTTCAGGTTGAAGTTCTCATCATCGAAGGACTCACCATAGATGGACTTCCCTCCCGTCCCGTTGTGGTTGGTAAAGTCGCCGCCCTGCAGCGCCCCAAAATGTTAGCATTAGCCGCATCCTGACGAGAGGGGCTGCAAAACTATATAGGCGCGTCATGAAAAGAGGAACACACCCTATTAAAAACAAACAAAAACGTGAACGTCACATAAGGTGGCATGCACTTTGGAAACACAGGCGTTATTAAAGCACAGTAGCGAGCCATGAAAAGAGGGTTACATTTAAAGGCACCTTTGACAATCTTCACTCAAGGACCTTTAAATGCAGCCTGAAGTTCCCCAAGAGTGTATACCTGGCACATGAACTTGGGAATGATGCGGTGGAAGCTGGAACCCTTGTACCCAAAACCTTTCTCGCCGGTACACAGGGCCCGGAAGTTCTCTGCCAATCAAAAAGCGTCCATCAACACGGTGGCTATTTTGTGTCTTCATTCTTTTCTGACAGCTCAAACATGGAATCTTGCTCCAGAAAATTGTATTCATTTACTCTCAACTTGGCTAAACTGCTTCTAGTACGATGTGGATCTGGATCAGATTTGAGCCTCAACGTGTTGCCATGCCTATGTAATCTGCAGCAACAAGATTACAGAATGATGTTAATCGCTAAATTTGGTTCATCGATAGATAGATATTGTTTTCGATCCCACCCCCCGTCTTGATTGACAGTCGGTCATGCAGAGGCAGACGATTACCTACCAGCAGTTTTTGGAACTACGTCCGCGAAAAGCTGTAACACAAAACACACATTCATATTTTGATAGTCGCTGTTATTGTCATTCTTATTGTTATGACGATCAAAACGTGTTGTTGATTTTTTTAACGAACATTGTTTTCTTCACTGGGAACACATTACGTCACCTATTCACGTTGATGACACTGAATAAATCTTCTAGAAGATGCTTCCATACTTCTTCCAGCTGCGAGATTTTATTATTATTTTTTTTTTAATCGATTTGACTTTCGGTCTGTGCACCACGTAAGGTGGCGATCACACGAGCGACTTTAGACAAACAATCCATAAAATACGTAGAATAATAACTTTAATTAATTACCTCCATTGTGATCCTCCCCGCCTGGGCGTCAGCAATGGTGATGTCGAAGAAAACTACGGGATTTGGCATCTTTTAATTGGGAAAAGAAGCTGATTTTATCTTTATTAAATTTGAACCACAACAGACGTCTGACGACAGAATCGATGCGGGACGAGTTTTATCCTAACCTGATTAACGTCACTGTCATCAGAAGCCAATCACAACCGGGTCCTCGGAGAGAACTAACCAATAGCGGCAAAAGGTGGGCGGGCTTTAAGGGTAAAAACGTAACGATGAGCTTTGACAGTCACAACAATCCGTGCGGGCGGATGCTAGCAGGCTGTAGTTCTATTTCTATTGGCGGCGTTTCTAGGTGAATGAATCAAACGTACCCATTCAAGTTTCAACGTTTTCACTTTAAAATAAAAGGCTTGTGTTGCATTTTATGTTCTGTATTAAAAGGATAATGGCAAAACAAACAAAGAAAGCTAACTTTTCTTTTTAAGAAGTACAAAACTCAAATGATAAGACATCGGATTCACTTTTCATGATTTCTCTGTGTCGTCTTTACCTTCTTCAAGCAGGAAACGTAAAAATAAGTAAAATGAATTATTTTTGTCACACACACACTGCAGTGTTGCGCAGGCATCTGTGGTCAAAAGTGATTATTCGCTGTCTTAATGCGCTCTATTCTGATTGCTCAAGCAGGTGGTGCAGGCAACAAAAATTAGAAGTTTGTTGAAATAATAAAGTGGTTTTAATCCTCATCTTCCAGCTCCAGCAAATGAACAAAGCAATCGCAGGTACAATCAATGATAATAACGATTACAAAATAAATAGAAAACAATGGCAATTAAAATGTGTTACAAAATATGTGCAATAGTTTACATCTTAAAAACGTGTTTCCTAGTAAATTTGCAGTTCAATAGTCTTTTTTTTTTAACCCCCCAAATAAAAGTCAACATTTATGTTGCCGTTTTGGGAACCTCAAAGTGTCTGTTAGGGAAAAAAAAAAGATCAGGTGGTTGAACACGGACAATAATGAACAGGAGGAAGAAGAACAAGAGCACATGTAATGCGATGAAAATAGGGAAATATTCACATGAGGCGACATTGCCAAACTGGAATGATGGAATGTGGGCGTTGTCTCAACGGTTCAACATGTTCGCCTCCAACATGGGAAGCCGTTTGAGCTTTTTTTTTCCCTTGGCCATGTACTACCAGGCTGTATAACTGACAACTCCATGTTACTCGCGAGGCATACTGTGCTCTACTTACCTTCTGTACCCGACGAGTACAACCAGTGAAGTGCTAGATGTCACTATTCTACAGTATATAGTACGGAATTTAGAAATGGGAATGTGACGTCACTGGGTGTGCTTGTCGTCTGCAATTGTCAACTGGTGCAGAGTTTTGCCTGACTAGAGGCATGTAGTTGTCCAACTAGTATGCCAAAGTTGGGATAGAGGACAGACAGCGTACGAGTGCGTGAACCTTAAGATGGATATCAAGTCATAAGTCGTCATACGGCTTTCATGCAACAAATTTGGTACAATGGTAGGACAAGCTACTTCTGACACGCAATTGGACATGTCGTTACAGATTTGAGCAAGGATCGTGCAAATTGACACATAATTTCGTTTCGTGGGCCACATAAAATGATGCGGTGGGCCACATCTGGCCCCCAGGGTTTGAGTTTGACACCTGTGCGCTAGCTGGTTACTAGAAGAATTTTCTCATGTTACGAGTAACATTAGAGTGGTGCACTTCAGTGTAGTACTTTGACACATTTGTGCTACATTAGCGTAGTTTCCGTAACATTGATGCTAATTTTCATTAGCTAAAGCATTTTGCATTTTGTTTCATTTCAAAGTTGCTTGAAAGCCATTGGAGCACCGAGTCAGTATCGATGATATCCCAGTTGTGAACTAGTGAACAGTTTTGCCTCACGAGTAACATGCAGCTGTCCTCCCAATGTGCCAAAGTTGTCCTACTTGTGACGACAAAGAGTGTACATGGACCTTACGATTTCCACAGTTAACTCGAGGCACAGAAGATTATTGATGACCTTTGGCACGATGGCAATCTAATTTCTTATGAGATCGAAGTTATTGTGATGGCTATTTTGCTAACCCGGAAGTCGGATGCCTGGCTCACTGAAACCCCGCCTCTCGCCGTGTGCCTGCCCGCCCTTTTCCTGACATCGTCCTTCAACCGGCCCACAAAACAGGAAATAGTAAGAAAGTCGCCGGGTAGGGCGCCTCGGCTGAAGTGGCTGCTCATAAAGACTCTGCCGGAGACGCTTGTCGGGCGTCTCACCGGCTGCTCGAGAAAGCGAGCATGTGTTTAGTCAGCGGGGGCGGTACGGGGGGAGTCTCCTTAATCTTATACATATAAGATTGAGGACCTAATTGTTTTCTTAGATTGGGCGGTGCTAAGAGAGCAGGAATGCTCAGACATGGGTGAATGGAAGAGAACACGTCTTTGGGGACATTTTTTTGGTGAGGAATTATTAGCAATTTAACATGGCTAAAAGATATTTTGACTAAATTGAATAAAATTAAATTGTCCACGTCCAGCAAGTAACGCGCCACCTCTCCTGCGGTCCCCAAAGGACCGAGTAGTGTTACTACTGCAGGACAGCGGTTAGTTACTAGAACGGTTTCAATGTATATTAGCAGCCCAAAGATGTTACTACAAGTGGAAAATGCTACTAGTAATATAATGGTTGTGCTGCGCAATCTGGACCGGGAACGCCGCAGTCTTCCAAAGTTACGTGAAAAAGGATCCGAGTGACAAATTGAAGGGGAGGAGACGACGACATCGAAGACAAAAAAGAAGATGACGACGACAGAGAAGATGACAAAGAAGGAGAAGATGAAGAGGAAGGCGGGGAGAGACGCTCAGTTGTTCTCAAAGAGCGACAAAAGGTCGTCGCTGCTGTTGCTGGGCAGGTCGGGCGGACCCAAGTACGACAACAGCTCATCCGGGTTGGTCAGCTCGGGCAGAAGCTATAACAAATATTTGGGGAAAATAAAAATGCAGGACATCAATCAATCAGTTAATTTGTATTCGAGGACAGCAATTTCTTTCAGCTGAGGTTGTTTTTAAACCAAATTGTGACTCAACTTCATCAATGCATTGAATGAAAAGAAATGGCTCACATCTAGCGAGTGATCGGCCGCCCCTCCGCCGGCCCCTCCCTGGGGGGCCCCCAGACCGAAGGAGCCCTCGGCGTGCAGCCGTGCATTGTGGGAAGCGGCCCCGCTCCTCTCCTCGCCGAGGTTCTGGTTGGCGTGCTGCGGGAGCAAGGCATTGTGGGAAGGGTGCGGCGCCTGGCCGTGTGGAAAGAGGAAGCGCAATGAAGGATGGCGGGTGAGAGGAAGCGCGACAGTTGGCCAGCAGCTGCGCGCGACAATCGGAAACTCACGAAACGGGCATGAATGCTTGCTTAATGGCTCTCGGCGGCACTAACGAGGCAGCAGGGAGAGACAGTCAGCTGTTCAATTTGTAAGACAGTCAACTCTTGCTATAACACAGATTTTGCCGCTTTTTTTTTTTTTTAAATAGGTTTTTACAGGCGAGTCTGAATTCAGAGTCGCGCGCCTTCAGTGCAATACCATGCCATGAAACAACAATTACATTACATTCTCTTTTAGAATGACGATGCTAATTTCTGTTATCCAGTCGGTGGCAATTCACATTTCATGTTAGCATTGAGCTAGCAGAAGTTCATTTTGAAAATTTTACGAGCTTGTAAAGTGAAAATCCATCCATCCATTCATCCATTTTCTAATCCGCTTATCCACACGAGAGTCGCGGGCATGCTGGAGCCCAACCCAGCTGTCCTCGGGCAGGAGGCGGGGGGGACACCCTGAACTGGTTTCCCAGCCAATCACGGGGCACACATAGACAAACCATTCGCGCTTACAGTCACACATAGGGAGAGTGTTCCATGAACCTGCCATGCATGTTTTTGGAATGTGGGAGGAAAACCAGGCAGGCACAAGGAGAAAATGCAAATTCCACACAAGATGGCCGGCAATCGAAGACACAATTTCAATCCGTTTTCACTCAAACAGTTCTGAGTGTCCATTTCCTCATAATAATAAGAGAACGTTATTGTACGAGCATGCAGGAACGTGCCTGGACCGCTGGCGGTAAAAACCGTGATGATTACATAACACCGGGCAAGGTCTGCGCTTTCAAGCACTTGGAAGAAAGAGTCCAGCACCGCCCGAGGCGTCAACATCGATGACGTGCGTCTTACGTAAGAGCGTTTCGTCTGGCTCACCTGCTCGTGCTGGTAAGATAGCGGCGGGCCGGAGGAAGGGTACTCCCCCAGGGTCGGCGTGCCGGGAGTGTTAGGGAATTCGGGGAAACCCGACTGGCTGGCAAAGCCTCGGCTCCCTGAGGAAAAACAGCAACAATGTCAGAAGAGAAAAGAAGAAAGAACGTTCCGGGTCACGTAGCATCAAATGGCGGATCGTGCTACTTAACTTGAAAGCTTCCTTTCTTTTAATTCATCTATGTTCCGACTACACGGTGACGCTTGTTCACACATTTTTTTTTCCCTCCAGCGTGAAAATAAGCAAATTCTTATGAGAATGAGTTGACAGTTCACAAAAAGATATACTAGTCGAAAAAAAAAAGACTTAAAAATTTAGAAAAAATATCTATTAAAAGCGCTTTTAAGATTAGTCATCTTTCTCCAGAATAAATAAAAAATATGCAAAAATATACATTAAAAAGAAAATTCCCAGAAAAAAAAAGCATTTGTTTCAAGAAAAACAATTGATGTGATTGTTTTTGTTCTTGAAATATTTAATGGAATTTCCAAAAGAAAAAAATTCTGAAAAGTGTTTTATTTTTACAGCAGTCTTTTGAGGGGGAAAAATATTTTAGTTGCTCGATTTTAACTTGACTTTCACTGAAAACAAATAATGCAAATGAAGGACTTTTATGAGATGGGAGTGGTTTTCTGGCAAAAAGAAAATGTTTCTGAACTACATTTTAAGAAAGCCAGAAAAAAAAAAAAAAAAGCGAAAAAAGTGGGTAAAAGTTGCAGTTGCAGTTCTCTCACCAGGTCTGTTGTAGTCTGGGCTGCCCCTGTTGCCCCCAGCCGGCGCCCCGGCACTGGCGTACGGCGAGGAGGCGGGCCCCAGCGCGGCGATCATCTCCATGACGTTGGGCATCAGCATGTGACTGGGGCTGACTGTGCGACAGCGTTTGAGCGCCGGCCCGTCAGATTCCTCCTTCACGTGCAGGTCAGGCTTGACCGGCACCGGCCTCCAGCCGCACAACGGGTCGATGGTGATCTCCTCGTAATCGGAACTGGCGGACGGACATCGCAAATGAGCGCACGGCAAAGCGGCAATCCCGGAGCGGGATGAGGACTTACTTCTGGATGTAGACCAGGATCCCTAGCATATACTGGTCCACCTCCAGACCCTCCAGCAGAGCCGTCTTACTGAAATGACAGCACCGCGCTCCGTTACATCATCATCGGTCCGTTCAATTTTCCTACCGCCTTCACCTAATTCTGGGCCACCTTTGATCTAAAATATCAGACATAATAGAAACTTTTTTTTCGGACCCAGCAGATAAAGTTGTCAAGCTCTTTTAACCCTTTCATTCATGCGCCCTGCAACCTGATAACATGATAAACTGTCCACTGTAGTAACCGCTGTCCCCAAAAGGGTTAAATCTGTTTTGTTTTTGTTTTTTTGTTTGCACATGACAGCATAAGACAAACAATGACATTCAATCATTACCCCAGCCACCTCAAAATACAAATTGGTCGATTTTTCTTTTTGTTGTAAAGTTAAATTCTAAACGGCAGGATATTGCAAAACAGTCAACCGTTCCACCTGTCACTCATATTTTTTATTATTGTACGCGTTAAGAGATCAAAAAGAAGGTATTTTAGTCATTATATTTTACCATACTAGTGGGGCCCGAACATCTTAGCCTCAATTTGAGCCCAGAAAAACCCTGGTCATCATCATCATCATCATGCTCCATGGGCACCTACTTGCAGACGGGACACCTCCACGTTCCTCGTTCACAGTTGAGCTGCAGGTACGACTCCAGGTCAAAACACTACAAAGAAGAGTTTTAAAAATTTGGAATAAATAAATAACCTTGCATTTTTTTCATCTTTAAAGTTGCACTTTTTTCATTCACTGGACGCTATAATTCTTCCATGGCCGTATGTAGGCGGTATGATACAAACGAGATTTACTTCAAAGCTCCTCATTAATTTGAAGTAATATTTGTTTTTCCACACAGAATAAAGAATATGCACCTCGGTGTTTATATTTTCCGTTTACCTGTGTTGCCCCACCGTTTGTGTTCAAATATCCATATTTTAAAAGGTTGTAACACTGCGACACCTCGGCTATTATTTGAACCCATAGGTGGTTTATGCCTTGTTTGCTAGCATGAAGCTACGTGGACTTGGCTTAAGCAAAGCGATGGTTTTTTTGTTTGTTTGTTTTTTTAAACACAAGATGCAATATGTTTCATTTGATGTTTAGCTTGATTTCAACTGTTAGTAGTATCAAACAGTTTGTTGCCTCATTTTTTTTTCAATCATTGTCCCCTATTTGCCAAGCTACGTGTTATAAGGCGAGTTGAGTGCAAAACCATCAAGGCGCTGTTTTGTCAAAGTGCTTCGCACGTGTGAATTAGGCATTTGAGCCGTGTCCGAACCTGTATGTGGCGGCAGTCGTGTCCTCGTGCCGGCAGCTGGATGCGCCGGAAAGTGATTGGACACTTGAGCGACACTTTGATGGCCGTTTGCTCCACGCCGTCCTCTCCGTTTAGCCCGGGGGTCCCGGGGATGGTGCCACTGCTGAAGTTTCTCTTGACTGAAACATATGAACGACCGCTTCACAATGACATCCGCCATTTTTAATCTGACATTGAACAGACTGCGAAAGAGCTCATTTCAAACACTGCGAGCGCTGGTTGTTCCTGTGCCACTCCAGTCCTGTAGGTGGCACTAATGCTCATTTCAACCTTGTACATCACAGGTAAACAAATCACAAGGGATAGTACTATCGATAACAAAAAGTACTTATTTTTAAATGTAATTGGAAAGACATTGGGGTGAACTGTAGCCTCCTGGCCTGTAGGTGGCAGTATGAAAAATTGTGAACTTGGGTCGGCCACAGCTAATATTTTAAAGTTAGTTTTTTCCATCAATCGTTGTGGGACAATTTGACTTCTGATGATAAACACAAAACGGTACTGTCATTTTATTATTATTTTAAGTTATCTTAAGTTAAACAAAACATTTTGTCAAGGAAAGCACATTGAAATGAGAGTGAATTGTATTTTCCTGACCTGTAGGTGCCAGCAATATAAATTAAAAAAAAACTTGAAGGCCACAGCTACAATTTCATCACAAAGGTTTACCCAAGAAAAAAATACGCAAGGACAAAAGGCACATTTTCCTCAACAAATGTGCCTGAGATGAAAACCAAATCTCCGTAGAATTAGTTTGTATTTGACTTAAATATAGAAAGATGTATTCTGGCTCTGTTTGTAATGACATTCAAGAAAATGCTGCACTGGTTTAGGACATCGAAACACTAGCAAATATGCAATTTTGTCACAACTTCAACTTTAAATTCGGCGGTATATGAATGGAGTGTTGAGTGTGCATCTCACTCTTGGTGATGCAGTGCTCCGCGGGCAGCAGCCGCTTCTTCATGAGTCCTTGCAGCACCGACCTGACGGAGGGCCGATGGACCAGCTGCAGCACGAACAAATGGGACTGCGGAAACAAACGCGCTCTTATAGAAAATCAAACGTGGAGATGGAACACGAGTTGAATTGTAATTTGGCGACGGCGCTTCCACGAACTTACGCAGCAGCAGGCGGTGACGGTGATCTGGACCGTGTTGCGGCCGGGCTGGCACACTTGCTTGAGGTACAAGGCCTTGTGGGAGGTCTTGTTGTCGCCGCGCTCGATGGACAAAGGCGTGGCGTTGACGCTCACCTGCACCGAGGCGGGCCAGTTGGTGTTCATCTGCCGGTCCTCGTGGTGGTAGCATTTGAACTGCAGCTCCAGATCGGGCCTGCGTAGGGCGGCGAACACAACACGGCGCTCAAGTCGCACATTGCATCGAATCGGAATGAAACATATTTCCCGTCGAGATGGCAATTCTCTCGCGCTGCAACATATGTGGAACAAACCACGTCATAGAGGGAATCGCGTCGTATTCGGAGCGTCACGACGGAATGTTGGCATCGGAGTTGAAAAAGTGAATTCGCCGCCTTACCTCATCATGAGCGTTTTGTAGACGGAGTCTCGAAGCTGGAAGGCGTGGTTACTGACCGCCAAGTTGTGCTCCAGCCTGAAAGGCTCCAAAACCACGCCGTCACGCACCGGAAAGGTCAGGCGGAGATCGTCACTAGGGTTACCTTGACCAGGAAGAAACAACGCAAGAACACATGTCGGTCTGATGACATCTACGCTATGGGAGGGGCGGGGGGCGCGATAAGTGATGATAATATCATGAAAAATCCCCAACTGAGGCCATGTGCGGGCTAACTGTAACGCCTCACCTGTGGCAGTCTGCGGGCCACCCATGTTGCTTTTGACATCGGGGGGCATGTAGGGAGATTTGGTCTCCTGGCCTGGGGAGAGGTAAGGCGGCATGGAGGTGCCAGGTGTCATGGGAGGTGTGGGATTGCCGCCCATGGGCGAGCTGGGGTACACGGGCATCCCTCCGCCCCGCCCGGGCTGTGAAGTGGAGACAACGGCTGAGAGTTATGCTTCAGTGACTAGAAAGCGTTCATGTGCAAAGGTGGCACTCCGGCTGGGCGAGTAAACCATTTCATCTATTAATTTGAGATTTTTTTTGTTCTTCATTATGAGGGTCATTTTTTTTTAACAGAATCCTGTGGTTAAAAGCATGTCTTATCCTGTTTGTTCTTCATTATGAGGGTCATTTTTGGGTTTTTTTTTTTCAACAGAATCCTGTGGTTAAAAGCATGTCTTATCCTGATGTGCATGATTTACACTTACAACATGGCTGCAAACAGAGGAGTTAGTTTGCAAACTCACAGTCACAGTTGGGACTTTGCCAATCCATCTTGGAGGGGGGAAAAAAAAACCAACTTGGGTGCACTCAAGATTCAAGTTTTGGCTCAGGTAACGACTAATCATGGCTCACTTTGAGAAAACAGGTGAGCTGTTAAGAAGAAGACTTCTGGAGGCGCAAAGATTAGATTACCATGAAGACAATTTTGGGTCTGACTATCCCTTTAAATTTTTATTTTAGGGCCATATTGCCCAGCCCTCAGGACAGCATCAAGAATCCTTCTGAATTTCGTATTGAGCATTTAGCGCCACTCACCCCGCTGGCCGCTGCTTGAGTGAAGGCGTTGTATCCTCCTGGGCCTGCAGGGGGCAGTCCTGTCTGCCCATTAAACACTTCTGACTGAAGACCAGCAACACAAGGAATCAGTATTTATGTATTTTAGTATTTATAATACTGCTTATTGATCATTCATTTGTTGTCGTGAGTATTGGAAACAACCCAAGATTCCTCCATTTTTTTGGGGGTGTTTACCTTGTAGTACTGGGGTGGGTTGGGCTGTCCGGCGCTGGCGGGGAACGGCGGCGGGTTGCTGTGTGACCCGGAGGCGTACTGGCCCATGGGGGGCATGCGGCCGGCCGGGTACGAGGGCGAGGGGGCGCACCTTTGTGGCGGTCCGGGGGGGTACTGCAGAGGCTGTTGAGGATACGCCGACATGGACGACATCCCGCCGCCGTTGCCGCCGAACTGCCCGTCACAAGTCAAAACAAACTTAGGTAGGGGTAGGGCTGCAAACAAGTGTTCAGCTTTGAAACTAGTTTCCAAGTTTACTGTTTCAAATGACACTTTGAGGGCAAGATTAAGGTGTAAGATTTGGGGTTTTAGATGACTATGTCAAGCCTGTATTGGGTTTTTAAATAAGGTTTTGGTAGGGTTCTCACCTCAGGGTGGAAAGTGCGTTTGAGTCCCTGCGTTCCACCAGGATATCCCCCACCTGCTCCTCCTCCACCGTGCATCTTCTGTGTGTGTCCAGGGTGAGATGGGTACAAGCCCCCGGTAGAGGGTGGCGCCAGTCCCGACCTGCTTGAGACCATACCGCCTTGGTTCATGGCCGGGGGTCCACGAGGGCCCCCGTGCGACATGAATTGGGGGCTGTAAGAGGAGGGTCCGCCCATCTGCCAGGGAAACAACAACAACAAAAAATAAGTGAAGAACGGTAGCGGGGTCATGCTGCCCTCTGGTGGCCATTACATGAACTAGGCTTGAGATCTACCATTAAGATTAAGGTTTCAAATTAGACTTCCAAGCAAGGGTGACGCTTTTTAACGTGGGTTGGGGTTTCATGTTTGATCTGATATCAAGAGTTACAGTTTCAAAATAGGGCTTAATCTCAGGATTTAAATAAGGTATTCAAAGTAGGGCTTCATGTTAAGGCTTCAACAAATTTGTTATGGTTTTGAACAAGGTTCCAATTTAGGATTTGAAACACCGGTTTCATATTTTGGCTTCAAGTGTCCGAGTACCTGCGCGTAGCTAATGTCCTGGTGCTGCTTCTCTTGTATGGCCGCCACGGTTGCGGTGGCAGTGGCGGTAGCTGTAGCGGCAGCCACGGCGGCGGCGGCGGCGGTGGTGAAGTCTGAGGGGGGGCGCACACCCATCCCACCGCTGTTACCCGAGTAACTGCACAGAGGGGAAAAGTCATATTTACAGACACAAATCTACTTAAGCAACATTAAACTTACGAAGACTGCAAGTCTCCCATGTTAGCTTCAATGTAAACCTGGCACGTTAGCTTTTGAAGGCAGCTTCTAACATTTCCTGTGACGTTAGATTGCTCTGTTATCTTCGCGTGAATTTACAGAATTATCTTCGGACATTAGATTTCAATCTTAGCTTCTAAAAATAGCTTCCGACATTAGCACTAATGTTAGAACTCAGGATGAGCAATATTTGCGTGTGACGTTAGCTTCAACGGTTTTCATAAGAGCTAAAAGAGACTGTTCGCTCCCACTGTTAGCTTACAATGTAAGTTTCAACTTTAGCCTCTGAAGTTACCTCCCTATAATAGCGTTCAATGTGAGCTTGACATTGATTTCGAACATTTTCGCTAACGTTCAAGCAAGGGAAAACATTTAACATTAGCTTCCAATATTTGCTTCCAATGTTTGCTTTCTAATTTACCTTTCAAATGAGTCAGTTTCGAACATTCGAGCTAAAAGAAGACGTTAGCATCCAATGTTGCCTCCAAACATTAATTTCAGTTACCTAGTTAGCTTCAAGTTTTGTTCGTTAAAATTTTGCTTGTAAGACAGCATTCAACCACATTACAGGGAAGCCCCCCATTTATTGGCGGGAACGGTACCTGCTGCCGTAGGTCGCTGCAGGGTTGTACCCTGCATTGGGGCGGCCATACATGAGCGGCTGGCCGTAACCTTTGGATATGGCGTCGCCGTACCCCTGCTGGCTCATGAACTGCGGCCCCATGGCACCAGCCATGCCGGGGCCGCCGCCTCCGCCCCCGCCGGGCATCATGTGACCACCCGTGCTGTCGCCAGGACCCATGGGTGGCGCTCCGATTACCTGCGCAGAAAACAGGGTTACACTCTCAGGTCACTTTATTAGGTACACATACATTGCAACGACACTTTTGTGGTGTTGGGTAAAAAAGGACATCACTTTCAACGTTGTCCGACATTTGTTTGAACATTTGTTTCCAATGCTAGCATTAAACGTTAGCGTCAACATGAGCATTTCTTCACTGGTTTGCCACACTGCTTTCTTTATGGGTGGCCCACGGGCTCTATTTTGCCCAGCTTCGTTAGTATATCGTAAAAATGCATTTGGTCGTAGCTTTTCCTTTCCTTTGCTATTTTGATGAAGCAGTGCCACATGTTACCTGGCTGTGCGTGGGATTGGTCACGCCCCACACTGTGGTTACTACAGAGAGAGATCCTGCGTGTTGATTGGCTGCTGGTTGCCAGGAGACTGGCTCATGGAGGAAGGCTCCGTCACCGCTGCCGAGGGGGGGAGAGAGAAAAAAAAGGGCCATGAAGGTGGCGGCGGGCCTTAGTGGTTCTTCACACCAGGACCTCCTCACAGTTTCCCCACTAGCTGTGTTCAAGTGCAATTATGAAATTATTAATGAACAATCAGCAGCCGGTTATGACCCATTTGGACGGAAACGGGAAGGGGATGATGGTCAGACACTCTCTCCTTGTAACCATCAACAGGAAATGGACACATCACTTTTTGGGGGCGCAATAATAAACAATATTTTTGTGCCTTGTTTATTTCACTTGTTTCAATTAGCATCTGTTTAGCTCTTTCACTGCTAAATGCTAAGCTACGTCCACCAGCCAGTCACCTTTTTAGACCTCTCATTTTGAAAACGGCCGTGTAGCAAATTAACCAATAGGAAGTCAACGCTTCCTTCCTTCTCATGGATGAATAGAATACAACCTTCCTCGGGAAATGGTGCCCCCTGGCGGCTTGGAGCATCAAATAAAGACAATGCGCTGAATGAGTTACAATTTGAACATCTGAACAGTTTTGACAAAAGATTTATGGCCATGTCGAGAACACCCAAATGCGAAATTGAAGGTGTACAAAGTGTTCGTGACCTAAATGAGGATTGTTGCGGCGTGAATGCGTGTGTGCGCGCATGCACATACCTTTGAGGAGTGGGATGCGGGGCTCGTTTCATGGAGTTGAGGGGTTTCATTGGAGGAGCATGGGGGTGACTGGGGAGCGCCCCTGAGAGAGATAAACGCACAGAGGAAGAAGCTCAGTCAGCCACTTTGGCGTCGCCATGGTCACCGTCGGCTTCAACGACACCACTGCCTTTCATGTGTGACTGTACGCGGACACGACGAGTGCTCGCCTCCTCGCACGGGGACCGGGAGGGCCTGAGGGGAGGGGGGGGGTGATGTATGGAGCTAAATTTATCTTGTTGATTTCAAAAGGAAACACTTTCTGATTTTAATGTTGACATTTCTTCTTGTAAATTTTGCAGGGATGCATTCATCGCAATACCGGAATCATTATCCGATACTGGGCATCTCGTACTAGAAAAATGCTACAGATACCAGAGAAGACATTTTACCAACCTAATGAACACACCAAACAGACTGGTGGAGTAGAGGCCATGTCTGCCATGTGGAGATATCGAGCAGGCCGCGCTATCGTCACAGACAAAGCAATGATAAAATACCACAAAAACACAGAGGGAACATGGCATCGGTATTCCTCCTTGTGTAGCCATTAGACTCTTCATCGTCTCTCATTTTAGTACACTTTTTGCATCGTGCCCCTAGTGTTCAGTCTGACATACCACATAACTGGAGCAGCGTGCGTTATCGACAAGATTTCCGTTCACTGCCATTCATGGCCAAAAAATGTCAAATATGCATTGCAACTGGGTCGGATTTCAGTGAATGAAGTGAAACGTGCGGCAAGACTATTCGATGTTAAAATGTCAACGTTACTCAAAAAAGTGACGCGAGAAAAAGTTATACTGTGATTAAGGAAAGTTTGTGCTTTGTGTTTTTAACAACACTGAAAATCAAGTGTTGTTAAAAACACATTTTCGTCACAATTGCAAGATGTAACAGCGCTTCGAAGCATCAATCGATGCCAAGTGCCGCTAGCTCGTTTATGGTGGTTTGCGTTATATGTTAGCATGACTGGCAGAGTTACTAGGTTTGGTTAAACAATTTGTGTTTAAATAAATAATGATGAATCTCATGTTCTATGCGTGAGTTTTACAATAAACGTCAACTGAGACGACAGAAGACGACGCCAGCTTTGAGGGCGCAACCGCACAACTTCCAGTTGACACAACTTAGGGTGCCATGCCAAGTTCAGGGTTTCAAGCGCAGGTTAGGATGTCAAAGAAATGTTCAGATATTACAGGTTTCAATGCAAACTTGAAGAACCATGTGAGATAACTATCCTCAGCAGCAGGTGGCGCTCTGCTTTAAAAGAAGAGGAAAACAGAAGCAATTGAATCACCGTGATCATCAATTACAATTAATAACTCAAAAGTCATATTTGACATCAACATGATGGAACATCTTCAGGTGAATGTATGTGCGCGAACGTGCACATGGAAACGAAGCAAAAGTCTACTCCTCACGCGCACGTGCACAACATCACGCGTGGAAGGCGCTACAGGTGCCGCATACCCACGCACACAATAAAGAGTCATACAAAACAACACAAAGAATTCCCGCAAACAAAAACAACACGAACCTGCTGCACTGACAAACACACTTGTGCACGCGCACGACCCAGCCAGACATGAATCCGTCAGACAATGAGAAAATGTGTGCACGCGCCCGCTTAGAGCCAATTACCTGTGCCTGCGCGTGCGCGTGACGCCCGCGATAACACAACGCTGCACGACGCGAGCACGCACACCTCCTGGCTTTCCAGCCACCGGCGCTCACCGCTTTCGGCGGCACAACGGAACAAAGCGGCGTGCACGCGGCTTTTCGCGACCAACGCACAAGACGCGTTCGGTACCGCCTACCTGGCTGGTGTGACCATACCGTTCGTACGTGCGCGCGACCCCGGTAACGGCGCGTGCATCTGTGCGCGTGTTCGCGCAACGCGCGAACGCGGCGTTGGGGTGAGCTGGGAGCCCGACGCCGCCGTGCTCGCGTCGTGACATTCGAACGCACCTTACCTGTCTGTACGCGGGCGTCCACGTCCCGAAGCCAGACGCCTCGGTGAGCTAGCTTAGCTTAGCTCGGCATAGCAAGATCGCTAGCTCGTGTGGTGTCGCAGTCGGCTAACGCCGGACTAGCTGTCAAGTTTGGCTGTAAAGTCTCCCCTTTCTGCGCTCATTGTGTCCACAAGGAGGAGCCAGGCGGCGCAGTCCCAAGTGTTTAAAATCGGGGCGACCTAACACTTCCGGTCGGCGTCACGTTTAATTACGCTAAGTCGGCGAACCAATTACAGCTAGCTCGTCGAGGACGCGGAGCTCACTTTAGTAAAGACAGACCATTGCACAATGACAAGCTATAATGAATTCATGACGTCACCGCCACTCGCCTGCCCCTCCTCCTCCTACTCCAAGCGAGCATGGCGTCACCAGGAAGCATACAGGTACTGGCCGTGCGTCTTTACGTCCGCCATCTTGGAAAGGTACTGACAGTTTGGGGAAGAGAATAAAAAAATATGTTAAAAATATGTCTACGTTTCTGTGTGCGCGCGTATTCTCTAGTCTTTACTTCTCTAGTCTCTCATCAAGTGTGTGTGTGTGTGTGTGTTTGTGTGTGTTGTAGTCCTCACAAAAATGTGTCTTGTAAAGATGTGTATCGCATGTAGGTTTGTGTTATAGCGTGTTTTGTGTGACCATGCGTATTGTAGTCCTTACGGGCGTGTGCATGTCCTGTTGTACAGGATTGTGAGTGTGTTTCTAAGCGTGTGAGATCCCTGCAAATCAGTCTTGTTGAGGTCTGTGTGTGTCGTTACAAATCTGTGTCTTTCGGTCTGTCCTTTGTTGAAGTGTGTGTCGCTTGTTTTTGTCCTTACAAGTGTGTCTTGCTTTTGAGGAGTGTCCGTGTAAGTGTCTTTGTAAATGTGTGTGTGTGTGTGTGTGTGTGTGTGTGTGTGTGTGTTGTTCTTTAGTCCTTGCAACTGTCATGCTGTTGAAGTGTGTTTTTGGTGCTCACAAGGGTGTTTGTAGAAGTGTGTGTGAAAGTGTGATTCTTTTTGTAGACGTGTATGTTGTAGTTTGTGCAAGTGTGTGTGTGTGTGTGTGTGTGTGTGTGTTTGTGTGCGAGAGAGAGAGAGAGAGAGAGAGAAAGAGAGAGAGAGACAGAGAGAGAGAGAGAGAGGAGAGAGAGAGAGAGAGAGAGAGAGAGAGAGACAGAGAGAGAGAGAGAGAGCAATGTCGCAACCCATTGTTTTTTTTTCCAGAGCTGGGTTGCCGTGGAAACAGGTGCAGAGATTTCCCATTTCTTCATTTTCCTCTCCACACTATCATATCAACCCCCCCCCCCCAACGACCTGCCGCATAGTGGCGACCTACTGCAGTCATTACACAATGTCACTTACAGCACAACAGCAGTGAGAAAGGGGTGGAGGCGACGGAGGAGGGGGGCGGGGGCGACTCATTGGGCTGAACCTCCATCAGGGAAGGGGAGGAGAAAGGTGGGACATTTGGGGGTGGTTTTTCGAAATTTGTCACAACTAAGCACACACACGGCAACTGCGCACACGCCTGAAGCAGCCGGTTGCCATGGTGAGAAGCGCACACGCCTGCTTCCTGATCTTGTGTTTATGTGCGTGTGTGTGTCCATGTGTGTGTGCGTGCATTCCAATGGGGAGGCTTTGGCAAGCGCAGGAACATTCCAGGGAAATGGCTGCTGCTCATGACCTAGAATAACACACAACATGACTGACTAGGAGTGGAGGGGAGGTGGTGCAACGGATGGGGGGAGGGGAGTAAGGGAGCCATAGATTTGGAGTAAGAAAGGTTACAAGGGGGCCAGGGGAGGGAATGAGGAAGCAAGACAGGAGGCTAAAAGGGAAGGAGGCAAGGAAGGATGAAGGGACTGAACATAATGACCTCTCATGACATCACCACATCAACAAGTGTGTGCATGTGGTCATGAGAGGACATACAAACCTTAAAAGTAAACTATCCTGTGAAATATAAATAAAACAAAAAAAGTAAAGAAATCAAAAGCTTTTATAAAGTGTAACTAAACCAACATTTATTTGGGTGTGCCTTTAAGGGGGGTGGCCTTGTGAGTGACTTGAACGAGTTTCAGATAAGGCATATCTGGACACTCGATTGTATTCAAATTTTGGCTCGCAACACAAAGAAAAAAAAACATTTAAAAATCCGACAAGCGTCTGCCTTTGTGTCCTGTTTTCCTGCTCCATGCTCAACTGATGAGCCTCAAATTGACGCATGATGCCCTCTAGTGCCAGAAAAAAGAAACTACATCGCTGCGACCTTGAACCATCCGGTCCGCTGGAGTCGATATCCAAGCTGATTCTGTGTGAAAAGTGGGGTTCACTCTGGCATTCACACTTAAGGACAATTGACGTCTTCATTATACCGAAATTGAAACCCTAGACTGGTCGGTAGCCAATCACAATTAAGCACATTAGCATTCACAACAATGTACACTGGGCTAGGATCGCATCACACCTCCGACATTTATCAATACCATTCTTTAATTTGTGACGTCAAGTGTGAAACATTCAAAATAAATACCTGACATTTCAGTTGTCTTTGCATCAAAAGTCAAACTTGTATTTATTTTGCTAATGTATCACAAAATGTCCATCCCATGAGGTAATGACACTTTGGCTTCATTATTCACATCATCAAACGTTAAAAATAAGCTTAAAATCCCTGAGAAATGTCCCTTGGACTACAGTTAAGACTGTGAAAAATGATTTCACTTTCATATTGATCACAAAGTATCAAAATATCTTTTGCTAATTTATGCTAGCCCGTTGATGGTGACATTGTAGAGTAGCATTAAGATAGCAGCACTTCGTTAGGCTAACTGACATGCTTGGTTGGCAAATTTGGCTTGACTGATTTCTGTTTTGTTGTAACTGTGAGTCACAACCAGCTTGAGTCCCCTTTTTTGCCTCATATTTACAGTCTTATTTAGATTTAGATGAACAGATTTGTGCGTATAGGTTTCCGTGTTTACGGCGATGCTACACGGCCGTGATGGCGGACCCTGTGAGCGGCTCAAGGTCCTTGGAGGAGGTCAGCTGTGGTTTCCTGAAAAAGCGTTGAGGTCGAAGGTGGTGTTGAGGAGGCGTTGCAACTCCGCCAGGTGGGTTTGTTTGTTTCCCGTCGCTGGGGCGGCTGCAGGACCGCGGCCGGCGTACCTGACAGAATACACACAACCAAGCTTTTAGCCTTGGGGTTTCAATTAGGGATTGGGGCCAGGTTCAGAGTTAGGTTGGTTACAGGTTGGGATTTAGAGTTATGGTGAGTAGTTAGTGGTATGGGTTGGGGTAAAAGTAAGGGGTTGGGAGAGGGTAACAGTTCAGGTTACAGGTTAGGTTGCCCTCTCACCAAATGGGCCGGACGTGGCCAACAGTGGTCTGGAGGCGGGGCATGACGTAGTCGTAGTAGCCCTGATTCTTGTGCTCTTCCTGACACCAGACCAAATCCGCCTGTGCGTAGCGCTCAGTCTCGGTCCGTACCAGGTCAAACGGAAACGGCGACAGCTGCGATGACCGGTCACGTTAGAAACCCTGACTCGCGAATGGCCGAGGTGACGTGATAGACCGGGTGCGGCTGTACCTGCTCCACACGGACCAGCGCCACGATGGTGTCCAGGTCTCGCTTGCTGCGCTCGCGGTGCAGGTCGTAGTAAATCTTTCCACTGCAGAACACGATTCGCTTCACGCTGGTGGGCTGGGTGGACGCCGGACCTTCATCTGGGATCACACGCCTGAAGTGCGTTCCTGTAGAAGGGGGGCAGAGTAAGGGTCCCTAATCACTCTGCGGGGTTACTGTAAATAGTGGGACTATATAGTTGATGAAATGAAGGGCAGGTGTGAATGATTCTGAACAAGGGACTGCGTTTGGAATGTTTAACTCATTCACATCTCCCAAATTAGTACATCGGGATTTCTACGGGTATATATTGAACTGTTCAGTCAATTAACCCTTTCAGGTACAGCGGTTACTATAGTGCACAGCTTATGTTATCATCTTACAGGATGCATGAAAGTGTTAAAAAAAAAAATCATACCACAGCTCAGTAATTGCTGTCATGACAAAAATCAAACAATACCCCAGAAACGGAACATTTTGTATTTGTGCTCACCTGGCAGCATGAGGTCAAAACTGGACCGAGCCTCCGGGTGGCGCAGTAGTGACTTGGGAGTGAACACGATCAGCTGTCATGACAGAAGAAGAGGTTGATGTTCAGATTGGGTTTCCGGTTTGGCTATGGGTTGATGTTTGGGTTCAGGGGATTATTAATCTGGGGTTACGTTAAGGGTCAGGGTTGGAGGATTACGGTTCATCTTTAGGGGGTAGGTTTAGGAAGTCACAGTTCAGGATTAGGCTTTGGGTTGGGGGTTTGGGTTCAGGGTTAATTTTAGGGTTAGGGAATATGGTTCGCGGGTTGTGGTCCAGGGATCTTCATAGGGTTACGGGGTTCCTGATTTGGGTTCAAGGTAGAGCGAAGTAACGCAGCCACTGACCGGCTTCCTGAAGGGCAACAGGATCTGTCGGCGAAGAACGTGGAAATAGTTGGCGGGAGTGGAGCAGTTGACGACCATCCAGTTGCAGTCGTACAGCTGCTGAACGGCAAAGTCGTCGTGCTGCTTCTGAGAAGTTAGGCGAGATGAAAACTTGACATTTACTGAAGTCAACGAGGCGACAGCAGGACAGAAACTCACCGGAAACACATCCGGATCATCCTTGCACATCTGAAGAAATCTTTCCGGGCGGGCTGACGAGTGTTCGGGACCCTGAGCCGCCATCATGTCGCATCAAAAAGGATAGTCGGGGTGCAAGCTATGAACGGCGGTCTAGAGAGGTGTTCCTTATACCGTACACAAAAGCCACGAGTTGCGAAGTTGGAACATACCATTCCCTCCATCCCGTGGGGAAGCAGCAGCACGATGCCATTCTGTCTGACCCACTTGGCCTGACCCGAGCTGATGAATTGGTCAATAATGCACTGAGCCGTATTGTGGAAGTCTCCAAACTGGGCTTCCCACAGAATCAGCGCGTTGGGGTTGGCCATGGCAAAGCCTAATTCGAAACCTGACCGCATGCAGGAGAACAAGGACACAGCGGAGGTTCAGGTCGATGAAATTTTGGAGGATTGCTGTTCAGGCTTCATTGTTTGTGGGTCGTGATCCGAGTTAGGGCTGAGGGTGATGATTGGGGTTCAGAGTTAATGTTAGTATTGAGTCAGTAGGATGTTGGGTTTGGTTTTAGGGTTAGGTGGTCAAGGTTTTTGTGGATAGGGATTCGAGTTTGGATAAGGCTTCGGGGTTTGGAATATTTGTGCACAGCTCACCCAGGACTCCATATTCTGACAGTGAGCTGTTGCAGACGGTATATGCGGCCTGGTCGCTGGAGATGTGGTTCATAGGGATGCAAATCTTCTTGTCTATGTTTTGGTCGTGAAGAACGTGATGTCGATGGCTGAGATGCAAATGAAACCAGTCAGATGGTGACGGCGGAAGCGTTTTTTTTTTTGAGATTATGTAGTTACACCGACCTGAAGGTTCCCCTCTCCACGTCCTGACCACTGAGACGAACGTGGACGCCTTGTTTGAGCAGAGAGCCAAAGGCCATGTATTCACCCAGCGACCAGTCGCACACGCGCTGCTTCACCATGTCCGCTCGGCCCTTCAGGATGCGACTCAGACCTGAAACGCCACCAGACTTAAAACTAATACACAACATGACCCAAATCTAAAACATGACAAAACACACCCCTGAAATATGTCAAAACTCGAACCTGAAACACATCCAGACTCATACCTGAGCCACTTAAACCTGATAAAACTCAAACCTGGAACAGGACAAGATGCAATCCTAAAATATAACAACTCTCAAGCCTGGAACACATCAAGGCACAAACCTGGAACACGATAAGACTTAAAAAAAAAAAAAAACAAGCATAACTGGACGCAAACCTGAAACACGTCAAAACTTAAAACCTGAAATTGATAAGAATCAAACCGGAAACACAATGGAATCTTATCTGAAATGCAAAAACTCTCAAAGCCTGCGAGAGCCAAACCTGAAACCGACTTGAAACATGATCAGAATTAAAATCACATAAACATTCGAAAAGAAGGCCAGTACCTGGGTGGATAGTGAAATCTTCCACAGGGACGGAGGCGGCCACCTGTCCAATGTGGCCAAGCTCGTCCTCGGCGAGGCCAGTGGACTGACAGCTCATCGTTTTGGGACGGCCATCGTCAGTGAAAAAATCTAGCGAGACGTTGAGAAAACAGCCTCTTGACTTACATGTTTTGAGGGTTAAATAAACATTAATAACAGTCATCTCCTGGATGCTGTCGGTGTGAAACCGGTCCTGAATGTTGGTCTCACCAGGCCAGGGCGAGTCCAGCCAGTGTTTGATGTGCAGGATCTTCTCATCTTTTGACCGAGCATAAGCTCGCTCGCACATGTTGTCGTACTTAGCCACTTCCTCCTGAGACACAAAATGGACCCTTGTGGGTTCGGTGCTTAATTGAGAAGAAAATAAAGCCATCAAGAGTCCAGAGACTGGTTTGGGATCGGTAAAAGCGAGGTGATTATGGATGTCACAGAGGTACAGATTTGGATGGTGAATGTGTATGTTGTGATTGAGCAAGATCATATGACTGGACTCGACTTCCTTGATTTTTGCCGCAGTAACTCGGAACTGGCTTTAAACCTGAAGGGTAAGACTGGAAACCCGATTCAAAAGTGAAACGTTTACTCCCCGTGGAAGACATTTACCTCGTACTCCTGCGCGGTGACCACCCCCTCTCCGATGAGCTTCTGCGTCAATTTGTGCAGGACGCTCTTCTGCTTCTTGATCTGCTTGTACATCAGCGGTTGCGTGAACATGGGCTCGTCCATCTCATTGTGACCGTTCCGTCGGTAGCAAACCTAAAGACACACCGCTTCCGGTATTGAAATCCGTTTTGGAGACCAGAGCGATCCAGAGGGCGCGGGTCACCCACCAGGTCCACCACCACGTCTTTGTGGAAGGTGTTCCTCCATTCGGCCGCCACGTTGCACACGTACATGACCGCCTCGGGGTCGTCGGCGTTGACGTGGAAGATGGGCGCGTTGACCACGCGAGCCACGTCTGTGGGATACGCGGACGAACGAGCCATCCTGGGATCCGTGGTGAAGCCGATCTGTGCCGCGACATGGTGGTCAGCTAAAGCGCAGGTTTCTAACGCAAAAGCCTGCGAGCCAGATCCCGCCCTCCAGCTCGTTTTATGTCGGTGTAGGAATACAAATGTTGAAAAAAAATGACCATATGTGTTCCCGTTGACACAAAAGTCTAATATATTTTGCAGCACTGTAAACTGAACTATGCCTTTAAATCCGAAACAGGTTTACCACCCCCGAGCTAAGGACTCCCCCAATAAATGTTGGAGGTAAGGTGTGAATCTGGCACCTGGTTGTTGACCACCACGTGCACGGTACCATGCGTGGTGTAAGACGGCAGGTCGGACAAGTGGAAGGTCTCGTAGACGATCCCCTGACCGGCAAATGCAGCGTCGCCATGAATGAGGATGGACATCACCTAAAGGAAACACCAAAGGATAACAAAAAGCCTTGCCAGATGGTGGCGATCACGCATGGGATGACACTTGCCTTCTTGCCCTCCGTGTCTCCACTGTAGAACTGCTCAGCTTTGGTCTTGCCCTGGACCACAGGGTCCACGGCCTCCAGGTGGGACGGGTTGGCCACGAGCGACAAGGTGACCAACTTGTTGCTGATGCGGTTTGCCCTCCTGTGGAACATACCCAGGTGGTATTTGACGTCACCGGAACCCTGAGAGCAATGCGGGGGGGTCAATGTCATTTGGCGAGAGCGTTCACGAGGACACGATGACAACGCTTTGGTCCCAGACCTCATCTGCTGACTCCAATTTGGGATCAAACTGGCAGAAGATCTGGTCCAGTTCCTTGCGAATGACATTTGCAAGAACATTGAGCCTCCCTCTGGACAAAAACACAAGCGTCAAAGACCTCATGAAGAACCGATGAAGAATTTTGCCTACTTTCAGAACCTGTGCGGCATTCCCATGATGACACTCTCCACGCCACTGGCGCTCGACTTGTCAATGATGGTCTTGAGAGCCGGGATGAGCGACTCGCATCCTTCCAAGCCGAAACGTTTCTCAGACGACCACTTCCTCTGGAGGAACTCCTCAAACCTGTCAAGAGATTGCAGAAACTGCATCCTCCCCTTGCGTCATGCTCTCGCGACCTCATCGTCCTCACACCTGGTGGATTGGATCATCCGGGTCAGCATGATCCGCTTCTCCTCTGCGCTAAACTGCAAGATTCCGGGAGTCTCGAACCTCTTTCGGATCCACTGGCACTGCTTCACGTCATTGATGAACATGAACTCCACCCCAATGTGCTGGCAGTACGCCTCCTACACGCCAGGAAGGTTTGAAGCTCAGAACCCTGGCGTTATGGTGCAGGGTCTCATCGACCGTGTTTATACCTCGAGGCGTCGAATGATCTCCCTGAGGGGTAACGCATTCTCGTTGCCGCCGATGAAAGTGGTTTTGGGAAGGCGGAACATCTTATCCAAGTCCGAATGATCCAGACCATAAAAACCTGTTGGTGAGAGGCAGGGTCATTATGGTGAAAGATCCTCCAGGAAAATGAATGAAGATGCCATCCATTTTCTCATTACCGACCACCAACATCAAACCACCGAGGCGCCAGTGGGAGATTAACGTGGAGAGTTGGAAACTGTGAGGGTGGGATATGTGAAGTCGGTCAACAAAATTAGGAACCGTATGAAGCAGTGGCGCTTCTGTTTGTCTGTGTTCTTGCTGGAGGTCAGCTTGCGATTATCACAATGTTGTGTGTGCGCCTCAGATAAGAAACTTGCACTGCCAGCACGAGGGGACGATGGGGGCGGGGTTAGTAGAATATGGCTGCGTCAACTTGTGTTATTTAAAACAACGTTTAGACTTTAACCCGTGCTTCTCTCATTCCACCCATCCCGACCCGTCATCATAGACGCAATGCAATTGCATTACAGTACATCCAAGGAGACGCTGATAAGCAACCTTTGAACCTGATGCTGATTAGGCATCATGGGGTCCACCTCACAACAGGAAAAGTTATGACTGAATCACAACAAAGATAAATGAGACAGTGCAGCCGAGTTGGGACTTAGTCATGTACTGTGCCTGCAAGTCATCTGTCTAAAGTTTTAACTTTCAAGTTTCAAGCATGTCCAAAGTGTCGAAGTAAAAAGCCAAGAGTCGCCATTAAAATTCAAATCAAGTTGATCCCCCCCACCCCCCACCTCACATTTAAACAGGACTTGAGTCATATAGTTCAAGTGTAAGACATGTCGAGTCTTTCCGAAGTTTTCGCCAAGCAAGTCCCAGTTCCTAAAAGTAATTACTGAAATCAGACACAAGTCAAGACGTGGTGTTCAGACCACAGTCAGGTGGCTAGCACGCTAATGACTTCAAACATGTCAACTCTTTCGTACTTTCTAAAACTGGTGTGGAAAGTCAATTGTTACCTGTCCCAGGGACACCTGGTTAACATTCCGCGTGAATCGCATTATTGTGTTGTTATTGTTAGCGGAGCAAAGGGGGGCCCCGCCTTTAGTGCCGCGAAGCGCTTTGTGTCTATGGGGGCGCACAAATGCACAATTTGCCCCCAACACTGGAAGGAGTGAGGGAATCACACATCCAAAAATGTAATATTACATTTCCAGTAGATTAGCTCAACCCACTAGCTTCCCGCTAATTTTGGCTGCCTTGCCTTAACAGCATTATATTAAGTGACTGCAAACAAAACAGGCACTGATTAGCTCCATGGGCTAAAAATTTATTTGTAGGCTAGCTAATAGGAAAGCTAATGGCTGCGGAACGACGTCATAGTACGGGAAATAGCTCAGAGCATGTTTATATTTCATTCGCAAGAATTGCAGTTTGGTTCGCAGGCTAGCGGCAGATAAAAATGCAAATGGATGGAGAACATGATGTGCTGTCGCACGATGAAAAGTGGACCAATAAAAGGTTTTATTCACTTCAATTCAATGATGTAAAGAAGAAACTATGAAAATGGATAGATGAAACTACAAGTATAAAATATAATATCATTACAGGACAAGCGGTGGGTTGCCAAAAACGGATGAATGCAATAAAAACAAGAAAAAAGTTCCCTCACCCACTTTCTGGGAGCCGATGCTACAGGGGGAATCATCCAGGTCCACGCAGCTGATTTCAAGAGGGTCCAACTTGGCAATGTGATGGCCTCGCAGCTGCAACAACATCAACGACACATTGTGATGAACACTTAAAAGTCACTGTCCAAGCTATGGCTAAATACAGCCAGGAAATCGGGCACAGGGTACCTGGTAGGTGCGTATGAGCGTGTGGACCGTCAGATGATCCCGCACCAACTTCTCCACGTCGGGCTCGGTGCTCAGCGGAAGGGTCCCTCGAAGAGGCGGTGGGCTTTGGTGGCTGGCGTGCGCGTTACGGAAAAAAACATCCCACGACTGCACGGAGGCAAAGGACAGGCTTTCATATACTTTTATGAAAAAAAAATCAATTTTTGCAATTTTCCAGAAGATTTATAATCCCGAGGGCCTTCAGAGAATTGCTTTAGAGCGCCTCATTGTCGGTAGTGAGTGTGCGCATGTCAAGGCGGAATGCTAAGAAGCGGTGATTTTTAAACATTTTTCTTTTGATGTCCAACGTGATAGCCAGTGCGTGGACAGAGGCTCTATGCTGGCTTGGCTGCTTTAGAGCGCCTCGTTGTCACGGCATGGAAAAACCTGACGATGACTCCGTGGGATACTTACAAGCCACCCGAGGCTTTGATTACAGCTGACGTAGCGTGATTTCGGCACATTTAGCAGTCAAGCCCAAAGCATTTCAGAGCAGAAAAAACAGCTTCGATTGTCACAATTTTCAAGCCTCATTTTATAGACCTGTCAATTTTAATCAATCAAACTTGGCAGGGTTGTTAATAACACCTTTTTCTATTGTGTGTCAGATTTACAAGATATTTTTTTCCACTTTACAAAGACCATGCTATCTTCTTGTTTTCCATAGGAGAGTGTTTTATTGTCTAACAAGACAAGGCAGAGGGTGCTCTTATCAGTTTCAAAGGGCTGATGTTTACAAGGCTTCCATTCATGATTGTCTACTGGGGGGGGGGGGCATAAGACGGTTGTCTCTGAGGTGGATGAACCAAAAAAAGGTGGGGGGGGGGGCATGAGATGGTTGTCTGTGAGGTGGATGCACAAACCATGTTACAAGGGCCAAAATAAAACAGAAAAATAAAAAATGTATACATTTATAATTGTGGAAAAGAGTTGACCAAAGAGGCTGATGTGTTATACAGTAATGCCAATGCACATCACTGCCACCTGCAGGACTGGAGTGGAAATATATCAACTGCAATTTTGTTGTGTTTTTTTTTTTGTTGTTGTTGAAGATTTCAGGAATTCATCATGAATAAATGTCAATATTTGTCTGCTGCGAGAAGTTACAAGATTGTGTCAGCGGTGGCATTAGAGTGGGAGTAAGTCGGCTAAGTCCCAACGGAACGTGACGAAGTTTGTGTACCTTGTGTACACTGGCGGGCTCCTGCAGCCACGCCTGGTACATTTCCTCCATATAGTTTCCATTGGTGCCGTTGACAAAAGTTTCTGCGGTGGCTGCAGACTTTGTCCTGCGTCCTCTCTGGACCGGCCCGTGATAGCCAGTGCGTGGACAGAGGCTCCACGCTGGCTTGGCTGCTTTGGAGCGCCTCGTTGTCACAGCATGGAAAAACCTGACGATTACTCCGTGGGATACTTACAAGCCACCCGAGGCTTTGATTACAGCTGACGTAGCGTGATTTCGGCACATTTAGCAGTCAAGCCCAAAGCATTTCAGAGCAGAAAAAACAGCTTCGATTGTCACAATTTTCAAGCCTCATTTTCCCAACCAAGGCCGGCGGGGGCCCCGCGTCACGTGACGTTGACGGCGCAACGTCCTCGGGGGGAAATACTCAGTATTTGTAAGCGGAGGGAACGCAAACAAACTTCAAATGTTTCAAAGTTGCCCAAGGCGCGACTAAGACATTCTTTTAACGACACCTGTCACCAACCCACACTGACAACAAACAGGGCGTCCTTAAGTGCACTTAAAATGCATTCACACGTGAGCGGTTCGCTCCACGCACGCACGCACTGTACGTCATCAACATTTTTAGCAACAAGCTAACTGGTCGAGAGTGGAAATAGTTGAATGTAAGAACGTTCATTGACTTACCTATGTATCTGTGTGTTTGCGTGAGTCCCGTCGCGTCTGGTGCGTGAGTGTGCGTGCGCGCTCACCGCATTGGTGTGGGGGGGGGGGAAACCTCACGCCGGTTGTGACGTCACCAAAGGTTGATTTGTGAACGAACGCATGACTGACAACAAATCGATGATAAATTAATCTTTGGGAGAAGTGAGTCAGAGACATTTCCACATTTATTTTGTATTTGGACCATGTCATCAAAATTTTGGATGGATTTTGAAAAATATATGTGTGGAAAAACTGGAGATACCTTTGCAATTGGTCTAATGACGAGTTCTGTACATAATATCTTTCCAGTGTTCTTTGTGATCAATCTTAGGCTGTTAACTGGCAAATTTTACTGACACAAAATTAGGATTTCAAAATCTCTTCCAAATTGTCAAATATTTCTTGTAGAATGTAATCGCTACACAAAAAGTATTTGTATGCTGCAATGCCTTGGTGCGTTATCACGAACAGATCTTGAATGAAAGAAATTTGTGGGTTATTTTTTTCTTTCTTTGATTCGTCTTGTCTTTGTTTTATTGGGGGTTTGGTTACGGTATTTGTTTTTTCCTAATAAAATAATACACCTTGAAAAATGTTGATGTTCTTGTACTGTATACTAACATACTATTATTTGCAGATTTTCAAGTATGTTCACACCAAAGGTTCATTAAAAATGTCGGGGGGAAAAAAATAAAAGCAAACAAAAAAACACAACGAGCAAATACCAAAATTGGAACCATTTGTGGAGCCGACGATGAGGAGAAAGGAGCGTCAGCGCAGAGCGCAGATGCGTATGTGGAACTGGGAGTCGCCGCTCGGAATTGAAGCGGATTTACATGGGACATGAGATGACAGCCAACCTGTTTTTTTGGGGGTTTTTTTGCTTTTCCCCTCACTTTTTGGGTTGAATTTGTCTCACTATGAAATCCCGAGCCTGGAATATGAATTTCAATTGCTTATTTAAAGTTTGCCAGAATGTGAAAGCCACTGCAAGTATTTCCGCCTGAATCTTTTTTCGTGCTAATGCTGTTAGCTGCCATGCTAACAAAGTCATTTTAAATATGAACCTGCTGATGAAGCTTTCAATGAGCCTTCAGCCATCCACCTACGACCCTGTGCTTTGAATTATATGTGCCACTTCCGGTCTGAACGAGAAGCGGCATTTTATTTACATGGCAACTGGTTGTGCGAGTCCGCTTTTTCTGACAGCTGCAGACTTGAACAATGTGGCAACGCCAGTTGTTGCAGTCGAGAAAAGAAAAACATTTCAATCCTGCTAACTCCATGCTAATCTTAGCTGAGATTTCTCTCATTATAGTCGTTGACTGTTTTGATCGGCGTATTATTCGTTGCGTTCAATGTGACCATTCTCGTGTTATTTGATGTTTGCGTGATGATTGCGGTGTTACTTGATGACAGCGTGATTTGAATGTCGCGTTATTTGGTTGGAATGATTGCTGCGTTTTGATTTCTTCCGGTTGTCGAAGCCTTTGACCTTCTTGATCGACGGCTGACTTTTTCTTTTTCGTAAACAATAAGCCAACGTGTCGGGTCTGGTTGGACCCATGACATCACCACACTGACACTTTATTGACCGAGTAGCACAGGTTGATACAAGTCCTGTTTTTAATACATATCATTCCTCCGTCATCATTAGTAAACAAAACACGTGGCATACTTCGGGGATACTTTAGTTCATCAACGACATGACATCAAGATGTGCGTATGTGTCGTACCGTGGAAGTCGCATGTAAATTATGTCAACACAAAATTAGCCAAAGCCATAGGAATATTACATCAAATAAAAAGACATTCTGAAGCAGCATTCCCTACAGCTGTTATTCAGTTGATTCTTTGTCCCATACACGAGTTAACTTGTAGCGGTCTGGGAACACAAACAATAACAAATGCCGTTCTTATGCTACAAAAGAGGGCAATGTGGAGAATAAACATTTCAGATTATCGTGCACCCATCAATCTATTCGTAAAATCATATATCCTTAAATTATACGGTCTGGTGGACTTTAAAACTGCCCAGTTCATGTTCAAAGTAAATAACAATATGCTCCCTTACCCCTTTCAAGCACCCTGTAACCTGATAAGCTGTCTACTGTGGTAACCGCTGTCCCTGAAACACACAATTAGTTTTAATGAACTGAGAGGAAGATTTGTTTAGGAAAAAAAACAAACAGAATTAATGGCAAACAGAGATGTAGGTCGGTAAAAGGAGTCAACTTTTGGGATAACTTTGACTATGAATTGAAAAGGTGTCATTCAAATTATTTCAATACATGTCCAAAAACACATTGAAAGTAATCCCTTGTTTATCGCGGGGGTTACATTCCAAAAAAGAACCCGTGATAAGTGAAATCTTTGAAGTAATCATCTTTATATTATTTTTTTTACAATTATTACGTATACAGTATTGTACACCAACGACTAAACCGTTTTTTCAGGCCCAAGCATTAAAATAAATAAATAATCAATGCTTTCTTAAAAACAATTTACTACCAGTATAGTACTGTATTTAGAAATACTGTACAGGACATACGCTCTACAGTGATGCGGCGCGGAAACTGTTTAGTCTACAGTCACTTTGCCAATCAGGATGCAGAACAAAATGCACTGGCCCCATAAATAAATAAATATATAAATACATAAGAAATAAATTGCACGAAAAAAATCCGCGAAAGATGAACCGTGTTATAGCAAGGGATTACTGTATACTGCAGTTATAAAAAGATACTATAGTTAAATAACTTTAGCAAAATTATGGATGAAATTATGTGTCTATTAAGTTGTGTAAACATGTATCCATCTATAGACCTTAGCAAAATTATGGATGAAATTATGTCTATTAAGTTGTGTAAACATGTATCCATCTATAAAATATATGTCGAAAAAAAAATAATATATATATATGGGGCGATATTTGGTTGCACGAAATGTTGGTAGTCTGCTAGTTTTAGATTGTAGGGTAGACATTTTGAGATGGGAGACAGGATAAGCTTCGACACCTTTTGTTCTTTGGTTTTTATGTAAACTTTGTATTTTGATTGCTGATTTGATTTGACCCACCCCCCCAAAAAAAGACCAATAAAAATAAAAAACAGTATGTTGATTTTGCGTATGTGGGACATTAGTGACATGAGCGCCCTCTTCAGGGGAGTTGGGGTATTACCACTATGTCACTAAACTAAAACTGGAAAAAATATATCATAATACGTCTCCTTCTTCTTGATCCAAAAGGAAAGAATGACTCAAATGTATTTTTTTAATACAAACAATGCCAACTAAGCATTGTGGTCGATTTCGTACTTTTACAGGGATCCTCCGAATGCTGTCTTGTTCTCCGGGTACACAAACAGTCCATCAAGACACAAAATCATCAGCTGCAACTTGCCCCAAGAAAAACCTCGACTTAATGCACTTCAACTCATTTTCATTCACACACACAGACGCACGCACGCACCAACTGTCGTCATGGTGACAACACCACAAGTGTAGAGGGGATAATGACGTCACACAGCAGCCGTGCAGGAGAAGCCATGCTGGTCACAGGAAACACCATAGTGGCTATATGTCAGTGTGTCCGCCATATTGGATGTGGAAAACCTGCTTGTGAACTTATGCAAGTCAGTAGACTAAACTCTTATGTCACTTTTAATCAGATGATTCTAAATAATTTCCTATTATGTTTATCATATATATATATATATATATATATATATATATGGTGGTTATAGTTCGGTGGGCCCGCCATATTGGATGTGGAAAACCTGCTTGTGAACTTATGCAAGTCAGTAGACTAAACTCTTATGTCACTTTTAATCAGATGATTCTAAATAATTTCCTATTATGTTTATCA
>NW_017806232.1:38298-39099 GCF_001891065.2 Hippocampus comes
CCCCCAAAGGGCGAGGAGGAGGGGGAAAGAAAGGGGGGGGGGGGGGGGGAAGAACACTGTCAGGCCACTGCAGCAGGTGGCGCTATAACCCCAAACTGGAAGACAGCGTGAAGTTGAACACCCAGAGTCTTGCTGGCCCCGCCCCTTTTTGAAAGGGACTAACATGCCCCGAATAAAATGTTAACTATGTTACCATGCATGGAATTCTTTCATTGTGCAAAGCCGCGACACGTGTTTCAGTGCCTGGCCATTCAATTATTTGGTTAACTTGACAACCAAATGAAGAATGTTCAAAAATCAACTGATTTTCAGGGTTATAATAGTTCTGCATTTCTCATTATAGTTATTTTTTTTATTCCATTTTGCTTCATTTTAGTTCCATTCATATTAGATTTAGTATTAGTTTTGGTTTTATTTTAAGATATGGAGATTTTCTTGGGTGCAAGATGTAAAAAAAAATTTTTTTAAATAGCTAAGTAGTGTGTAGTAAAATTCTCAAATAGCTGACCATCCTTCTGTAGCTACGTATGTAAGCAATACCCAAATAAATAACATGAAATAATTGACAGAGATGAAAAAAAGGATATTTTGTCATAATTTTATTATTTCAAATTTTTTATAAGCATTTTCATTTTTATTTTATTTCATGACCAAAAATGTTTTTTTACTTTTAGTTACGTTTTTCAAAACCCTGCAGATTTTTTTTCTTTTTTTTAGGGGTTGAATGCCATTATCTTTATCTTATGTCGAAAAGTGTTCATGCATGAAAAAAGAAACAAAAAAAAAAAAACCCAAACATCC
>NW_017806232.1:39330-46648 GCF_001891065.2 Hippocampus comes
AGCGCGGGCGCCCGCCGGCGTCCACAAACTGCGTCAGGCGGATATACGCCATGCAGGCTGCGTCTTCGCCCATCATGTGAACGTGCGGGTTGAGGATGGTCGTGTGGATGGGCTTCACGTTCTTTGACAGCACTGTTGGCAGAGGCGCCGGATTGTTATGCTTCGGAGGAACTATCGTTCGTTTCGTTGATGGTGATGAGAGCTGCGATTGTTTCGATTGTGGTGGATGTTACTCGGATAATTCGTGTTTGAGTATGTTTGTTAAAGTAGAAATTGTGATGCTAGTTATGTTTCATTTTTATGATCGTTCTGATCACTGCGTTTGATTGTTATGGTTGCTGTGTTTGAGTTGGATAAGTGCTGTTTCATTGCTATGATCATTTTGTTCGATCGCTGCGATTCTTGTTGTATTTGATCGCTATGATCGTTCCGTTTGATTGTTCAGATTTTTGCATTTGGTTCTTATGATTGTCGTGTTTGGTGGTTGCGATTGTTATGTTTAACTGTTTGATCGTTGTCATGAATGTTACAAGCCTATTTTTTTTTGTTTGACTGTCACGTTTGTCAAAGTCAAAGTTGTGTTTCACTGTCATGACGGTTGTGTTTGACTTTTACAAAACTGATGTTTCATTATGTTCATCGTGCTTGATTGTTATGACTGTTGTATGATTGTTATGTGTCATTGCTGATTGTTGTTCTCATTGTATTTGGTTATTGTTATTTGATTTTTACAATTCTTGTTTAATTGTTACGGTTGTTGTGTCTGATGTTCCAAGCGTAAGATGTGTTTGGATGGTGGAAGTGGTGTCCGATTGTTATGGTAGTTGTGTTGCATTCTGTGGTCAAATCAGGAGGAGTTGTGTTTGGGAGTTACGGCTGTGGTTACAAAAGGGCACAGCTGTGTTTGTCCGAATGTAGCTGTTTTCTTCTCACAGTTGTCAAAGTAGAAGCGGTGGAAGTCCATCCCCTCCACCAGGTTGCCGAGGCCCTCGGGCTCGAAGGATGTCAGGCCAGGGTCGCAAATCTTCCTGTAGACACACACACACAAATAATCCAGAAAATGAAGAACAGCAGCAGCAGCAGCAGCAGCATCAACATGGCCGCAAATAAAAAGCTCAGTCTAATAAGGTCGTCGCAAACAAGTAGGACGCCACTCGAAATAATACGTTTCCATCTGTTGGTGTCTTTTGATGCATTCCAATGTTCACCTTTCACATTTTGACGTGACTTTGTGGGGATTTGTGTGACTTTGAACGCGACACAAAGAACGGGCACACATTCACGACGGGAAAAGTTGCTGGAGATCATGAAGACGGAGTCATGAGGCCATCGTACGCCATCACTTTGAGGAAATGAAAAGTCACGCTTCTCCAAAATAAGATGCGCGGCGTATTTGTTGCTCTTTTGTCATCCCTCTGGTGTGTCGCGACGACAAAAATGTGTTCGACTTAAGAGTTGCAAACCAATTTACAATTTGACAAAAGCCAAATAAACGCGGCGTCAACTCACCCGAGAGCTTGTGAGCCATTTTTACGTTTCAAGTGAGTGACTTGTAGCCTCCTCCATGGAGGGACTCCGCTCCCTGCTTCCACACTCAAATGCTCCTCGCCCTCATCTTCATCACCCTCCTCATCTTCATCACCCCGCTCGGGTCATCCCGCGCCAGCGCTCGCTCGCATGTGTGGTCGCCATGCGGGCGGAGGAGCCTTCCTGCCTCCTCGCCGCTCCCAGGGAGGCTGAGCTCACTCAGCTCCTCCCTCGCAAGGGGCGTGGCCTCCAGGGGGCGGCACCACCCTTGCGTTATCAATCACAGAACTCTCCCGGCGTGTCGGAAGCATTCAATGACAACCAGAGTGGGCCAACTCCATTTTTTTTTGTTATTTTGCAAGTGGGCTCTAAGGCAGGTTGATTCGATTTCGTTTGGGTGGGCGCCATTACGGGGGACTGTGGCTTTCCGAACATGTCTGTCAATTCAAGATTCATTCATACAGTGTCGCCTTGAGAAAAATGTTCAGAATGTGTTTTGTAATGAGGAAAACAGCACTCGAGTTTTTCATGAGGAAAAAAAACAACTAAATGACATATGGGTAATTACTTTGTACGTGAATGATTATACCATTTTTGATGTGTATAAGACAAAAATGTCATGTCTTTGATGTAGCGGTTAGCATAGCATCTCTCACCTTTCACATCTTCATCTTCGATTGTTGTGTTACTGCTGTCTGACGATTCCTGCAAGCAACACACACGTTAACGAGGACAAGAACGCCCCCCAAACACACCCACACACGAGTGCACAACGACAAAGTCTCCCCAAATCACGACACAGCGGGCAAGCGAGCGAGGAAGGCAGGGCAGAGATCCTGAAAAAAAGTCCTCGCAGACACACAAAAAAAAAGTGGCAAGCGGCGACTACGACATAGCGGGAAAATGCAGTACCTTGATCCCATCTACCGGATTATGGATTACGGTAGTCTGAGGCTCCTGAAGGAACGATGACCAGGAACAAGATAAGGATGAAAAGGGGAAGAAGAGGAAGAAGATGAGGATGAGCAGTGGAGTGTTGTGATGAATTGGAAAGAGGGAGAAATTTGTGAAAGATTAATTTGGATGAGGAAGAAGCATTGATTAGTCATGCTAATGCTAATGAGCACAAGGTGACTGTATAGTGACTCGTCACATGAGCGAACTGCCGCTCAAATGTTCAAATCAATGATTGACACAAAAGATGGGATGTGTAGGAACCATTTGCAACACCCCCCCAAAAAAACTCAAGGGCAGTGTCCCCCAAAAACACACGCATGCATGCATACAAACACACACACACAAACACACACACACAGTCTCCTTATCTCTCTTCTGCCACACACTCTCACACACGCACAGGGCGTACCAGTGCAGCAGATGTAACCGAGTTGGTGACTTTGTTTGTGTTGTTGTTGTTCCTGCTGCTGCTGTTGCTCTGCAGGAAACACAAAAAAGTGGCAAAGGGCTTTTTCGACTAACTCGCAGCCATGACTGGTCCCGTTCGGTCCCGCCCACTAACTTCCTCACATCAACCCCAGCCATGGTAACGCGGCAGCAGCATCAGGGGTGACACAACAACACGCTGAACACGCGGCACGCAAAAACCACAACTCATGCCGAGCATGCAATGTCGCTTGTGGAACAATTTGGAACGCTGTGGCTCACGGGAAAAAAAAAAAAAAAAATGTTACTCGGATAATTCGTGTTTGAGTATGTTTGTTAAAGTAGAAATTGTGATGCTAGTTATGTTTCATTTTTATGATCGTTCTGATCACTGCGTTTGATTGTTATGGTTGCTGTGTTTGAGTTGGATAAGTGCTGTTTCATTGCTATGATCATTTTGTTCGATCGCTGCGATTCTTGTTGTATTTGATCGCTATGATCGTTCCGTTTGATTGTTCAGATTTTTGCATTTGGTTCTTATGATTGTCGTGTTTGGTGGTTGCGATTGTTATGTTTAACTGTTTGATCGTTGTCATGAATGTTACAAGCCTATTTTTTTTTGTTTGACTGTCACGTTTGTCAAAGTCAAAGTTGTGTTTCACTGTCATGACGGTTGTGTTTGACTTTTACAAAACTGATGTTTCATTATGTTCATCGTGCTTGATTGTTATGACTGTTGTATGATTGTTATGTGTCATTGCTGATTGTTGTTCTCATTGTATTTGGTTATTGTTATTTGATTTTTACAATTCTTGTTTAATTGTTACGGTTGTTGTGTCTGATGTTCCAAGCGTAAGATGTGTTTGGATGGTGGAAGTGGTGTCCGATTGTTATGGTAGTTGTGTTGCATTCTGTGGTCAAATCAGGAGGAGTTGTGTTTGGGAGTTACGGCTGTGGTTACAAAAGGGCACAGCTGTGTTTGTCCGAATGTAGCTGTTTTCTTCTCACAGTTGTCAAAGTAGAAGCGGTGGAAGTCCATCCCCTCCACCAGGTTGCCGAGGCCCTCGGGCTCGAAGGATGTCAGGCCAGGGTCGCAAATCTTCCTGTAGACACACACACACAAATAATCCAGAAAATGAAGAACAGCAGCAGCAGCAGCAGCAGCATCAACATGGCCGCAAATAAAAAGCTCAGTCTAATAAGGTCGTCGCAAACAAGTAGGACGCCACTCGAAATAATACGTTTCCATCTGTTGGTGTCTTTTGATGCATTCCAATGTTCACCTTTCACATTTTGACGTGACTTTGTGGGGATTTGTGTGACTTTGAACGCGACACAAAGAACGGGCACACATTCACAAAGCCGGCCTGTAATTACTCCTTAATCTTCTGAGGACAAATACATTTGCACGTCAATCCCGCTAATGCTTCTGCGCTAATGGTGCTCCAATCCCCCTCCCCCGATCGACCCCCGCCTCCCCCCCCACCCCCACCCGTCAATCCCCGAACTCCCGCGCGACGGGAAAAGTTGCTGGAGATCATGAAGACGGAGTCATGAGGCCATCGTACGCCATCACTTTGAGGAAATGAAAAGTCACGCTTCTCCAAAATAAGATGCGCGGCGTATTTGTTGCTCTTTTGTCATCCCTCTGGTGTGTCGCGACGACAAAAATGTGTTCGACTTAAGAGTTGCAAACCAATTTACAATTTGACAAAAGCCAAATAAACGCGGCGTCAACTCACCCGAGAGCTTGTGAGCCATTTTTACGTTTCAAGTGAGTGACTTGTAGCCTCCTCAATGGAGGGACTCCGCTCCCTGCTTCCACACTCAAATGCTCCTCGCCCTCATCTTCATCACCCTCCTCATCTTCATCACCCCGCTCGGGTCATCCCGCGCCAGCGCTCGCTCGCATGTGTGGTCGCCATGCGGGCGGAGGAGCCTTCCTGCCTCCTCGCCGCTCCCAGGGAGGCTGAGCTCACTCAGCTCCTCCCTCGCAAGGGGCGTGGCCTCCAGGGGGCGGCACCACCCTTGCGTTATCAATCACAGAACTCTCCCGGCGTGTCGGAAGCATTCAATGACAACCAGAGTGGGCCAACTCCATTTTTTTTTGTTATTTTGCAAGTGGGCTCTAAGGCAGGTTGATTCGATTTCGTTTGGGTGGGCGCCATTACGGGGGACTGTGGCTTTCCGAACATGTCTGTCAATTCAAGATTCATTCATACAGTGTCGCCTTGAGAAAAATGTTCAGAATGTGTTTTGTAATGAGGAAAACAGCACTCGAGTTTTTCATGAGGAAAAAAAACAACTAAATGACATATGGGTAATTACTTGAATGATTATATCATTTTTGCATTTTTGATGCGTACAAGACAAAAATGTCATGTCTTTGATGTAGCGGTTAGCATAGCATCTCTCACCTTTCACATCTTCATCTTCGATTGTTGTGTTACTGCTGTCTGACGATTCCTGCAAGCAACACACACGTTAACGAGGACAAGAACGCCCCCCAAACACACCCACACACGAGTGCACAACGACAAAGTCTCCCCAAATCACGACACAGCGGGCAAGCGAGCGAGGAAGGCAGGGCAGAGATCCTGAAAAAAAGTCCTCGCAGACACACAAAAAAAAAGTGGCAAGCGGCGACTACGACATAGCGGGAAAATGCAGTACCTTGATCCCATCTACCGGATTATGGATTACGGTAGTCTGAGGCTCCTGAAGGAACGATGACCAGGAACAAGATAAGGATGAAAAGGGGAAGAAGAGGAAGAAGATGAGGATGAGCAGTGGAGTGTTGTGATGAATTGGAAAGAGGGAGAAATTTGTGAAAGATTAATTTGGATGAGGAAGAAGCATTGATTAGTCATGCTAATGCTAATGAGCACAAGGTGACTGTATAGTGACTCGTCACATGAGCGAACTGCCGCTCAAATGTTCAAATCAATGATTGACACAAAAGATGGGATGTGTAGGAACCATTTGCAACACCCCCCCAAAAAAACTCAAGGGCAGTGTCCCCCAAAAACACACGCATGCATGCATACAAACACACACACACAAACACACACACACAGTCTCCTTATCTCTCTTCTGCCACACACTCTCACACACGCACAGGGCGTACCAGTGCAGCAGATGTAACCGAGTTGGTGACTTTGTTTGTGTTGTTGTTGTTCCTGCTGCTGCTGTTGCTCTGCAGGAAACACAAAAAAGTGGCAAAGGGCTTTTTCGACTAACTCGCAGCCATGACTGGTCCCGTTCGGTCCCGCCCACTAACTTCCTCACATCAACCCCAGCCATGGTAACGCGGCAGCAGCATCAGGGGTGACACAACAACACGCTGAACACGCGGCACGCAAAAACCACAACTCATGCCGAGCATGCAATGTCGCTTGTGGAACACACGCGTAGGCTTCGAAGTCGCCGTTGTTGACGGCTTCGATGAGCTGCTCCGTCATCTTGATGATCTCCTGCTTGCGAGCTGCAAAAGCACGAGAAAGGACGGGAAAAGTTGCTGGAGATCATGAAGACGGAGTCATGAGGCCATCGTACGCCATCACTTTGAGGAAATGAAAAGTCACGCTTCTCCAAAATAAGATGCGCGGCGTATTTGTTGCTCTTTTGTCATCCCTCTGGTGTGTCGCGACGACAAAAACGTGTTCGACTTAAGAGTTGCAAACCAATTTACGATTTGACAAAAGCCAAATAAACGCGGCGTCAACTCACCCGAGAGCTTGTGAGCCATTTTTACGTTTCAAGTGAGTGACTTGTAGCCTCCTCAATGGAGGGACTCCGCTCCCTGCTTCCACACTCAAATGCTCCTCGCCCTCATCTTCATCACCCTCCTCATCTTCATCACCCCGCTCGGGTCATCCCGCGCCAGCGCTCGCTCGCATGTGTGGTCGCCATGCGGGCGGAGGAGCCTTCCTGCCTCCTCGCCGCTCCCAGGGAGGCTGAGCTCACTCAGCTCCTCCCTCGCAAGGGGCGTGGCCTCCAGGGGGCGGCACCACCCTTGCGTTATCAATCACAGAACTCTCCCGGCGTGTCGGAAGCATTCAATGACAACCAGAGTGGGCCAACTCCATTTTTTTTTGTTATTTTGCAAGTGGGCTCTAAGGCAGGTTGATTCGATTTCGTTTGGGTGGGCGCCATTACGGGGGACTGTGGCTTTCCGAACATCCGTCAATTCAAGATTCATTCATACAGTGTCGCCTTGAGAAAAATGTTCAGAATGTGTTTTGTAATGAGGAAAACAGCACTCGAGTTTTTCATGAGGAAAAAAAACAACTAAATGACATATGGGTAATTACTTGAATGATTATATCATTTTTGCATTTTTGATGCGTACAAGACAAAAATGTCATGTCTTTGATGTAGCGGTTAGCATAGCATATCTCACCTTTAA
>NW_017806232.1:47163-73115 GCF_001891065.2 Hippocampus comes
GTCAATTCAAGATTCATTCATACAGTGTCGCCTTGAGAAAAATGTTCAGAATGTGTTTTGTAATGAGGAAAACAGCACTCGAGTTTTTCATGAGGAAAAAAAACAACTAAATGACATATGGGTAATTACTTGAATGATTATATCATTTTTGCATTTTTGATGCGTACAAGACAAAAATGTCATGTCTTTGATGTAGCGGTTAGCATGGCACCTCTCACCTTTCACATCTTCATCCTCGATTGTTGTGTTACTGCTGTCTGACGATTCCTGCAAGCAACACACACGTTAACGAGGACAAGAACGCCCCCCAAACACACCCACACACGAGTGCACAACGACAAAGTCTCCCCAAATCACGACACAGCGGGCAAGCGAGCGAGGAAGGCAGGGCAGAGATCCTGAAAAAAAGTCCTCGCAGACACACAAAAAAAAAGTGGCAAGCGGCGACTACGACATAGCGGGAAAATGCAGTACCTTGATCCCATCTACCGGATTATGGATTACGGTAGTCTGAGGCTCCTGAAGGAACGATGACCAGGAACAAGATAAGGATGAAAAGGGGAAGAAGAGGAAGAAGATGAGGATGAGCAGTGGAGTGTTGTGATGAATTGGAAAGAGGGAGAAATTTGTGAAAGATTAATTTGGATGAGGAAGAAGCATTGATTAGTCATGCTAATGCTAATGAGCACAAGGTGACTGTATAGTGACTCGTCACATGAGCGAACTGCCGCTCAAATGTTCAAATCAATGATTGACACAAAAGATGGGATGTGTAGGAACCATTTGCAACACCCCCCCAAAAAAACTCAAGGGCAGTGTCCCCCAAAAACACACGCATGCATGCATACAAACACACACACACAAACACACACACACAGTCTCCTTATCTCTCTTCTGCCACACACTCTCACACACGCACAGGGCGTACCAGTGCAGCAGATGTAACCGAGTTGGTGACTTTGTTTGTGTTGTTGTTGTTCCTGCTGCTGCTGTTGCTCTGCAGGAAACACAAAAAAGTGGCAAAGGGCTTTTTCGACTAACTCGCAGCCATGACTGGTCCCGTTCGGTCCCGCCCACTAACTTCCTCACATCAACCCCAGCCATGGTAACGCGGCAGCAGCATCAGGGGTGACACAACAACACGCTGAACACGCGGCACGCAAAAACCACAACTCATGCCGAGCATGCAATGTCGCTTGTGGAACAATTTGGAACGCTGTGGCTCACGGGAAAAAAAAAAAAAAACAGGACAGTCTGTGGTTCGTCTACGGTTTAAATGAAAAATGTTTTGTGTAGATGACAAAGTTGTAAAAAAAAAAAAAATCAAAACAAAAATAAACCCGTCTGCCAGGCCACTAGTGAACGATGTCACACAAACAGTGAATTAAAGTCATGTGACACTGAAGTCTGTCTGACACCAGAGAGCAGCCATCTTGTGTTGCCGCTGATTCCTGCAAACCTTTTTTTCCCGCCTTGCTATCAGCGCGTGTTTCACGCTAGGATTCCTCTCCAGAGTACCGAGAGTCTCTCAAAGACGGTTCAGAGTTTTGTCCCGACGGGCGAAATCAAGGTATTCAAGTTACGCAGGCTTCGCGAGTGGCAATGTAAAATGGCTGCCAGTGGCAAGCACAAAGCAGTGTTAGTCCATTCATATATTGCCGTGCCTTTTGTTAAAAATCAGGAAAACGACAAAAGAGAGGTGTAATCTGCACGCCGGGCCACAAATTGGTCACTTAAAAAAAAATAATAATAATAATGAATAACACATGCTTCATTAGTATATTATATACTGTATGTGAGTTGAAGTCATGTCACATACTGTATGGAAGTCATGTGACTTTCAAACAGAGTCCAGCGAAGCAGGACATTCCCGTGTGTGCGCGCGTGCGTGCATATGTACTGATGACGTAACGTTAGATTAATCATCTGGAGGCAAATAATCTGAGATTAGCACCACTCTCCAAAGGTTGGGTGATGTTGGGGGAATGACATGGGGTGGGGGCGGTGTTTTGGGCTATGATGAGGGGATGAAGTCAAAGCGGGACGGAAGAGAAGAAGAAGAAGATGAAGGTTAATGAAAGGGAGGCGCAGAATTCCCAACTGGGCGGGGAAAAGTGTGTCACCTTAATACAGCACGCTAAAAATAAACTACCTTCAAATTCGAGATGCAACCATGTCATCGTTTGTGTGGCAAAAAGTGTGAGTCTCAGATCATGTTTTCATCACCGTGTGTGTGTATGTATGTATGTGTGTCCCTCAGAATGTGGGTGTCAAATTGAGTGTGCAAAAATGTATGTAAAAGTGTGACGGTCAAAGTATTTGTGCTTCTAAAAATCATGTGTCAAAATGCGTGTGTGTGTGTGTGTGTGTGTGTGTGTATATAAGTATGTCAAAAAGTGTGCATGCCAAAGTGTCTGTCATTTTGAGGGGAACTTTCAGTGCCATAAAATCAAATTTCAGAATTAAAAGGGAGAAATACCCCACCCCCAAAAAATATATATAATTTTTTTTTTATATGCTTTAGTTTTCATGACAAAACAGCAATAACATTTTGCGGCACTGAATAACGGAAATGAAAATAGCCCTTCAACTCCTTTGCATTGAAGACAACGCTCGTGCAATGACAACCGACCACAACAAAAACAACAACAACAGAACTTTTCACACCAACACACACACACACACAGGCCGGGGATAAATGCGTCATCGTCATGAAAAGCAAATTTTTATTGTCCTTGCCGATTTGTACCGCTGACGCTCGCAACATGGTTCGTTCATCACTTCCTGCTAGGCACCAATCAAAAACAAAAAATAATAATAAATCAATAACAGTGACGAGCAAATACTACTTCTGCAAAGCTTTTTGGTTGAAGTGAAATGAAACAAATCCCAGAGATGGAACAAAGCTCAACTTGCTTGGATTGGGGTTTTTTTTCTCTCCAAATCTAAATGGTAAAACTGCATTTAACATTTTAAATTGTAATTTTCAGATTTTTTTTTTAATATATTTTTTTAGGCCATAGCCCCCAGCCCTGACACAAAAGCACACACACAACTCCAAGCTAATCTAATCTAAACTAATCAAGTCTGCTTTCACGGAGGACGCCAGGGATGGGAGAGTTCAGTTCAAACGACTCGTCGCCGATCAAATTCATTGCTGATCATTTGATCACCGACGAGTCGTCGATGACGCGCTGCGCCTGCAGAAGACGTGTGACGTCCTACCTTGGCGTCGGCCTTCTTGTTGAGGAGGCTCTTGGCTGCTGCGGACAGGCAAAAAGACACACCCTCAGCTGGGAGCGTGCACATGGTGCAACCTGCTCACACCCTACTCGCTCGGCACACACCGAGTGTCCATCTCTGCGCATCGGTGGCGCTCTTTAAAAATAAAAAAAGAAAAAGAAAGAAAAAAAAAGAAAAAAGAAATCCCTCCCCCCTGATCTCCTCCCTCACATGAAAGTGGCACACAAGCACGCACATGAAAGATCCTGGCGTCACATGACGCGAGATCAGCGCCAGGATCAGCAGGAAGTCATTTGCCATATAATCCCAAATAGTGCCGCTGGCGCACTTTACACTCAAAATAAAGATGACAGCGGTCGCCCTCGTCAGCATTAGGCACCGCATAACGGCAAGATTTTGGATACATAAGGGTGTGTGTGTTTGGCGGTTGTCACACCTGGATGCCCAAGAAGTTTGAATAACTTTTACAAAAGTTTACAAAACAGAGTTTGTCTGTAAAAATAACAGACTATTTTTTGGTGTTTGTTCACAAGAGCTTGTGCAAAGAGAGTTCTTTTTAAAACACTTTTGTTGCCACAAAAATAGATTTTGATGACAAAGACGGCATGCGAGTTTCTTTAAAACTTGTAACATTCGTCATACGGTTGAAGTGAAGACGAAGGCCGCTTACCTTGGCGAGCGCGGCGGTCATGAAAGGTGGCGGCACAGAAAGAAAGGAGGAGACAAAGGTTAGACGAGGGAGGCCAAGAGCAAGATGGCCACGCAGGCGCCGTCCGGACCTTGTTCTACGATGCCGGCGCCACTTGCTGGCAGGTTGCTAACCGACGCCGGAGCCGTGGTCTGACGGCCAACTGGAAGCACATGAAAAGGTCCAGAACCGGAGCATTATGCATCTCATTAATTTGTTAACTGACTTTTCGTCATAAAATGCACAAGTCCTTTTTTTTTCGTGACTTTATTTCATCTAATAATTGGTTCATTGATTTTCTGTAAATACAACAATCAAAAAGTCATTACAATTTAATGGATCAAATGAGTGGTTGTTTTTTTAATAGTATCATCATATATAAATAATTGTAAAAAATTTCAGTGTGTTTCATGAATTATGGGAATGTCAAAGAACAAAAATGTTCAGTCAAATGGGTGAGTATGCATCGCTCTGATGACGCAATTTATAATTTTTATATTATAAAAAGCGGGCCACTTTGAAAATGAATTCTGTCTCCCTCTGGTGGATAAATGGGAGAGGTACAACAACACGCCAGCTTTTGATCGATTCAAATCAATTTAAATCATGTACAATTAAAACACAAATCAACCACAAAATATATTCAGAGTAAATAATAGATATTCACTGTACGTATGAATATAAATCTGAGGTCTCACCCGAGAAGTTCCTGGAGACAAGCATGGTGGTCAAGATGGCGCCCTGCCCACGTGGAGGAAGAGGAAGTTGAGAAGGTTGCACGCTTACGAGGTTGCAAGATTAGCGCTGCGTGCTGATCGGTCACCTTCAGCTTCCTCCTGGCGTTGAACTTCTTCAAGCATTCCACCGTCTCCTGCCGGTGCATCATGGACGCCACCGTGGACCGTTGCTGTTGACACATCGCCAAGAACCACACCAACCACATCGTCAGAAAGTCACTAACCACTAACTAGCAACTAGTAGCAGTCGGTCCCAGGAATGGAACTTCATTACGGTCACTGCACGCGTGTACATGCGTGTGTGGGCAGCATACGTACGCAGACCCACGGGTGCTTGAGGGCCTCCTGGGCAGTGATCCTCTTGGCCGGATTGATGGTCAACATCTGGTTGATCAGATTTTTGGCTTCGGGCGTCACCGTGTCCCATTCCGGAGACGGGAACTACGCACACGCACGAGTGTTAGAAGGGCGAGGATGAGGAGGTCACGGGGGTCACAATGAAGGCTCACATCATAGGCTCCTGCTTTGATCTGCTGGTAGAGTTTGTGCTGGTCTTCGTCCCAGAAAGGAGGGTAACCCACCAGGAGGATGTACAGGATCACGCCTATGCAAGCACACGAACACGTCAAGCAGCACGAATGAACCACTCCCGGTCGTGTCGCTGTGAACGTGGCTCTCACCACACGCCCAGATGTCCACCGGTTTCCCGTACGCTTCCTTCCTCAGGACCTCCGGAGACAAATAACCAGGCGTCCCCGCAAAGCCTAAACACAAAAAAAAAAAAATGTCACAACGCCAATCACAGAACGGCAAATGGACAGGTGCAACGTACCGAACCATGCCTGCTGGTCTCCTTGGACCTCGATGGCCAGGCCGAAGTCGGCAAGCTTCACAGCAGCGTTCTTACACTTGCTGGCTAGCAGAAGATTCTCGGGCTGCAACAGAAAGAAAAATACTGTACAGCAAATTAAGCTAACAGTAGCGGCTCATTCATTTTTGTTAGGATTACAAGTTGACGCTAGGAGTGCTACCTCACAACTGTACACACTACTAATGACACACCATGACAACATTCAAGTAGGACGCTCGTAGAATAGCTCTGTATTGCTGAGCTTTATGATAGAAGCTAATTAGCGTCGCTCGTAAACAAGAAGCTGAATTTTAATAAAAGCTTTAATGAAAGCTTCCTATGAAAGGACATATGAGGGAGACTAAACTGGATACTGTCCATTCATCTTGCTCCAGTTTGGCAAGAACACACATTTTTAAAGACACTTTACAGCACATGAAGCTAATGCTAGTGGCCGATTAGCTAATGCTAGCGTTAAGACAGTTAGCTCGCAAACCAATCGCAAAATCTTCAATGGTGCCCAAGTTTTGTAACAACTCTCAAGCTAATGCTAACAGCTTCTTAAGGACTCAGGACTTCGGCAGCTAATTAGCTTCTCAGAATATAAAGAGACACAAAAGCTTCCTTAGAATTTTGCGTCACGTTATACGTTCACATCATTAATACGTGTACGATGTTATCAACAGGCGACCGATATTAAAACTATTGTGTTGGTTTCATACCCCTCTAAACTGAGCTTGTTCACGCAATAAATTCAACTCGTAGGTCAAGGAGCCACAATGAAACTCGTGCATGGCCATGCCAAAATGCCGAGTTGCGCACGCGGACGACAACCAGGCCCTCACTCACCTGTCAAGTCTGTCTGTCTACTAATCACATGACTTGTCAAGTGACAACTCACCTTGAGGTCTCGGTGGACCACACCCATCTGATGGCAGTGAAGCACCGCCTCCAGGATCTGCTGGATGCAATGGCTGCATGCAGACAGCAGGGGGGGGGCAGAGGGTTAGTCATAGTCACTCGCGGGGCGCGTCCAGCCGTGTGTGTGTGTGTGTGTGTGTGTGTGTGTGTGTGTGTGTGTGTGTGTGTGTTTGTTTTGTTTGCCACTGTGTTGTTTTGTGCAGCATGTTTAAGTGTATGTATGCGTGTTGTGTTTGCTTAGTGTTTGTGTTGGTTAGCCCCCCCCCCCACCCCCGTCATTCACATGCTCTCGTTCTCTTTCTGGTGGCAAGCAGGTCCAAAAGTGAAGAAGGGCGACGACGTACAAACACACACATATACGTCAATGTACACATGAGTGACGTCAACACACCTTGAGGTCCCTGTGCACTATGTCATGTTGGTGTGTGTGTGACACGCTGTCTAGAATCTGATGGATACAATCACTGTAGAGACAAGACCGCATGGTGAGGGGGGGGGGGGACCACATTCACATTGGCACACTCCATACTAATAATCCACTGATTGATTTCTGCACTGTGATAAAAGTCAATATCGATGCCGCTTAACATGAACCAATAACAACCGTAGTCTACAGCAAACAGTAATAAGAGATGCGACCTTTGCAGGGTTTGTATTATCTGAGCCCTAAAAATCATATCTGAATGTAAAAAAAAAATTCAGCAGAACTGAATAGCACAGATGGGATAACGAGAGGAAGGTGTCAGTGAGAAACACGCGTGCGAACGAACACAAATGAGCACACGCAGTAAATTTATGCACAGGCGCTGGGAAGAACGCAAGAAACGAGGGACGAAAATGCATCGGAAGCATTTTTGGGACACTTACTGAACATTTTGGAATTTTTTTTTTCCCCCCACCTGCTAATCCGCCATGAATATAGTGGTCAATTCATTAGGTACACCTGCACACTGGCTAACAATACCCTAATTATTAGGAGCAGCCCTCACTGTATTGCAATACACCACAATAATGGCAAACATATTGTTAAATAAAGACCTTTGAAAATTATTATTATTATTTTATTGTAAGATAATTGGATTTTTCTTATGGTGTACCCAAAGATGGGAAGTTGATTCCTCGCAAATTGTCACAACTCATTGCAGGATTTAGGCCCTATCGCTACCAGAAAGCAGACCTTATGAAAGTCCATTTAGCTTTACGCCATGAACAGGCTAGACAATCGCATCAGCATCATGGTATTGGCAGCAGCGGATATTCTAACACTAACGGTGGTGCAACACATGTAGACAAAATATGGTGGCGCTAGAATGCATTTATTTTAAAGTTGTTTTGAGTTAAAAGCTTGGTCATGGAACAAATATAACTACGTGTATCTCAAAGGCAACACTGTCGGCAGTTTTCGAAAGATTTATGAATTCAAGCGAATGACCACGACGCCCCCTGTTGGAACAGGGTGCTCAAACAGCCAGAGGGTTAACATCTTGCCGTAATTCGCCTTATGCTTACTGGCCTGCTCCAACAGCTGTCAATCATCCTGGCGCAGATGCGTTTTCAGCCTCGCGGCATCTTTTTTTTTTTTTTTTGCCTCCACCTCCTCTTCTTCCTTCCTGGCTGGCTCGCCAACGCAAAAGCAGTCGAATTGATTTACGCGCACCTCCTGTGGGCATCCGTCTCAATGTCTGGACGACGGAGAAAGTCCTCCAACCGCCGCTGTCATCATCATCATCATCATCATTTTCAATAGTGTCGCAGAGCAAGTTGCCAAAAGAAATTTACAGGAAAACTGCAGAGGCACCCCCGCAAATGTGTGTGCGTGTGCGCGTGTATGTGAAAGGGGGGAGGGGGGGTGCTGTTGGTGGTGGGGGTATACCTGGCGTCTGCTTCACTGTAGTACTCCCTTGCCACGATGTCCTCAAAGAGCTCACCCCCTGTCACCCTGACAACGCACACACCGAGACGGTTACATCTGCACCACCCACACGCGTGCCCGCACGCACGCGCACACACACACACACGCACACACACAGTGGAGGGGGATGTCCTACTGAGGGGGAAACCCCGAGCGCACCGCTGAATGGGGCCGTGTTGCCATGGCGACTGACTCCGGCGATGCGGGGGAGTTTATGCTAAAGCGGCAAAGGAGGGATGGAGCGGGTGTAGGGGTGGGAGGGGGGGTGTTATGTAATTGAGGGGGGGGGTGATAAGCAGCGATGCAGACTAACAAATATGGGGCGGAAGAAGAGGAGGAACTCACAGATCAAAAAGGAGGTAGTGGAAGCCCTCCTCCGAGATGCTGTCATGGAGACGCACTGCCGCAGCAGCGCACGCACACGCAGACACACACACACACACACACGCAGACACACACACACACACACACACACACACACCAACATTGAGCGCTAAAACGCGACTTTACATTGGAGTGCAGTACTCAAATCAGTTTGAATGTCATTACACAAGTCACCACACACACACAAACACAAACCAATTAACATACATAAAGAGACACACACGATATCACACACATATACACATAAACACAAACAAGCAGACACTCAAAGACATAGACGCACAAACACACGCACACAACAGTCGCACTCACGGTATAACACGGATGTACAAAAAAAAAAACATGAACACACATGCACGGTAACTCACAAATGCACAGTGAAACACACAAATGGTAAGACAAACAGTAATACACAAACACACACACACACACACACAAACACAGGTACACAACAAAACAGACACTAACAAATACACAAGGACATAAACAGACACACAAAACAAACAAACACGCACACAAACAAACACACACACTGGCACGTGATACGTTGTCGCAATTGCGAATAATGAAACTTCTGACCAATGTTGGAGTGTTTGAGCAGCCGGCAGATGCGAGCCTCCCGCTCCAACTTCTGGTGATCTACGCTCACAAACGACAACAACAACAACAACAAAGATAACAACACGAATCAACAAGAATGTCGAGGTCATTTCGTCACCATTTTATGACATCACATCAGGTCCACCGGGTAAGAAACGAGCAGAAGAGAGGAAAGGAAGGAAAGAAAGGAGACAAGGAAAAGACAACAAAGGACACAAGGAAGAAGGAAACAAGGAGAGAAAAGGAAAGAAAAGAAGAGGCAAGGAACGAATGTAAAAAGGACACACGATAAGAGGAAAGTAAGCACGTCGATGTGAATACCGAAAGGAACAGTCGAGTGTGGTGGACATTTGATTGACAGCAGTGCTGAGACATCAAGACTCCTGACCTTTCAACCCAACAACAACACCAAGTTTCTGTGTGAGCATATAAAACCTGAACCTTGGCTTGAAAACCAAATTTAAGCCTAACCCTTGTTTGAAGCCTAAATTCTGCTCAAACCAAAACACGGCTCGAAACTCCAACTTGAAATACTAACGCTGGTTTGAAACCCAACCTCAGGGGGCTTTAGTCTCACCTCTGGCTGACAGTTTCTTGGTGTTGATGATCTTGGCGGCATATTCTTGCCCCGAGCACACTTTGACGCAGCGGCGCACCACTGAAAAGGCTCCCCTGGCGAAGCAAACGGGACAAGAAGACGGCTTAGCTGGCTCAGCATTTCAAGTCAAGTCAAGTACAACTTTATTGTCAAATGCGCTGTATGTGCAACATACAGCACAGATGAAATTTCTTGCTTCTCAACCAGACAACAAGACAACAAAATGGCCGCCCGGGGCTTCCATGTATGGTGATTGAGGAGCCATTCACGCATTCCCAACTAAACGATACATTGAGGAGTTTTATATAGTAGACAGTAAAGTTGACGCTTGGGTTGAAACGATTCATTGAATTCTCCCCAATCACGCTCACATTCTTGGAAGGTAAAACAAGCTTTTTTTTTTAAAAAAATCGTATCCAATAAGTAACGTCATTCGATGCTCTCAAAGCGACGTTACGCAATAAGAGCCTCTCAGCGGTCCTTGAACGCATCACGACAGTCACAATGAGTGGGCTTCACTCCCCCTGGGGTCACTTGGGGCGAGCAACAACTTTATTACCACAAACATGAAAGCACAATGAAAATGCACTCGAAAACATCTAAAAATCCTCCATGTGAAACCCAAACGCTGATTTGAAGCCTTTCTTTGAAACCCTAACACTGACTTAAAACCCTCTTTTGAAATCCTACGTCAGGTTTGAATCGCAAACTTGAAACCACGATGACATCATCATTGCGAGCCCTAAAGTGGTCAAGTTTGCCAGCTGACTGTCGTTTATCATTTGCTAAACATTCTCGGTGGGGCTATAGCTTAGTCAGAAATTCGTGTAGCTCCAGTTACGGCCCTCTAGCATTTTATTCGATATTCTAAAATATATTTACAAATTACTTTCTCACACACCCGACGTATCAGCCACCCTTTAGCCCCGGGAGACAAAAAAATCCTGGAGCTGTCCCTGAGTCGAGATAGTACACTCATTAGAGTAAATACACAATACAGCCCGCCGCACACACACAAAGATGGACACGCTAATCACAAAAGACACATTTACACCCGCGCGCGCGCTGACGAGGGGGAGAGTGGGACAGTCACACGTGTTCCCGTGAGGTCCCACACATGCCCACGCACAACCTGGCGTTCACTTTTTCCAGGCCAAAGTGCGTGCGCACGTGCGCGTCATTGGAAAAAAAAAGTCCCGACATATTACATCTATACAGCAAGTGTGCCAAAAAAAAAAAAGACAAAAGCGCGTGCACGTACTTGCCCAGCTCCTCGTACAACTGGTACTCGTCGGTGAAGCGCGTGCACGTGGTGGTGGTGGCCATGGTGGGATGTTCAGCTGGTGTCTCCGGTTCCGAGTGAAGTCAGCGAGCGGCGTGTCGCAGCGGACTAGAGAGGACTTGGAGAGCAAGACTCCGCCCACTGGCGTTTTCCTTGAAACGCGTGCGCGTTTACGCATGCACGCCCGCCCGCGCGCACGCTGGGGGTTTTGTCAGGCTTTCCCCCCGCACGGCTTCTCTAGGGAAGACAGCACACGCGCGCGCGCGCGCGCGCGCACACACACACACGTCGTTATTTCTTTTTAAATGACGCTAAAGTGTTTATTTAAGATAAATGTGGACAGTTCTTAGATTTAGCAGCTAGCATGATAGATAATTATTTTCGTTCAGACTTAACCGACGGGTATTGGCCCGCAGGATTACAGCATGCGCGGAGCAAAAACATCTCGCCCAACGTGGGGCTCGAACCCACGACCCTGAGATTAAGAGTCTCATGCTCTACCGACTGAGCTAGCCGGGCTTGATATAGGCTGTATCATAAGGGTCTTAGTTATCTGTTTTGTACACAGCGCTGAAGGAAAAAAATGGAGGTAAATGAAACTTGAAATTACTCATTTTTCTTGAAATTTAAAACAGTGAGACGGTGCTAACTCCCTGGGCTGCTGAAATTGATAACCAAGATTTTAAGCAACCTTATATGGAATTTATCAATGAGGACAATGGACACAAGTGTGAAGTTTGTATTTTATTTCATTTCAGAAATAACTTTGTCCATCAGGGTACCAGGCACAGTGTTTGGGTACCGAAACGGACAGAGATAAACAGTGCAGTCTTTTGATTGGTACTTCTTTTTTCATCCGCAAGGAAAAAGAAAGACATCCTCCGTTTTGTTGAAAGTGTCACCTTTGTACTTTTGCTTGGATTGATTGACGGATCGTGATGTTACCAACAAACAGGAAATCATCCACAAGTTGCAGTGGGTGGCGCTGAAAATTCAAAACTGCACGGCGCTGGGCGGGATGTCGAACATGGACGGGTCAAACTGCTGACCCTTGAACGGCGAGCCCTCCGCCTCCCAACCCTTCTTCAGCATTTCATGCACCTTCTGCGTGGGCGCGCGCACACACACACACACACACACACACACACACACACACACACGCACACACACACACACACGCACACACACACGCGCGCGCGCAAAAACACTCCATTAAAAAAAGCAGACACGCAGTGAACAGCTATGAGGTAGTGAGGTACAATAGCGCCATCCTGTGGCGAACTGACACAAAGCACGCAGCCACTTCATTGGGTAGAGACTATCCAATAAAAGCATATTGTGAAAAAAGACTTTACAAAGAGAACAGCGAATTGGGTCATTATTAGGTGTTCCTAATGAAGTGGCAAGTAAGTGTGTGAGCCCCTTTCACGCTCTGACAAAGTTTACCCGCCGCCCCGTGTTGCTGTTCTGTGTGAATGTGCACACCGACCATCTCGTGACTCTGTGGCTTCCCCTGCAGCTTCTGGTGGTAGTCGAAGGTGAGGCGGTCAAGGACGGCGTGCTCCTCTTCATCCACGCTGGCCATGGAGCGCTCACGGTTCAGCTTGTCCACGTCGATCTCCTCCTCGCCCTCCAGGATGCACTTCCACCACACCTCTGACGACTTGTTCAGGGACAGCTGAAATAGAAGTAGTGAGAATCTGGAGCCATGAAGAGTTCTGCTGGGCAGGTGAAAAGTTGCAAGGTAAGGCATGAAGTGAATAAGGTCCAAAGTGGTCCCACACACACACACACACACGCACACACACACACACACGCACACACACACGCGCGCGCGCAAAAACACTCCATTAAAAAAAGCAGACACGCAGTGAACAGCTATGAGGTAGTGAGGTACAATAGCGCCATCCTGTGGCGAACTGACACAAAGCACGCAGCCACTTCATTGGGTAGAGACTATCCAATAAAAGCATATTGTGAAAAAAGACTTTACAAAGAGAACAGCGAATTGGGTCATTATTAGGTGTTCCTAATGAAGTGGCAAGTAAGTGTGTGAGCCCCTTTCACGCTCTGACAAAGTTTACCCGCCGCCCCGTGTTGCTGTTCTGTGTGAATGTGCACACCGACCATCTCGTGACTCTGTGGCTTCCCCTGCAGCTTCTGGTGGTAGTCGAAGGTGAGGCGGTCAAGGACGGCGTGCTCCTCTTCATCCACGCTGGCCATGGAGCGCTCACGGTTCAGCTTGTCCACGTCGATCTCCTCCTCGCCCTCCAGGATGCACTTCCACCACACCTCTGACGACTTGTTCAGGGACAGCTGAAATAGAAGTAGTGAGAATCTGGAGCCATGAAGAGTTCTGCTGGGCAGGTGAAAAGTTGCAAGGTAAGGCATGAAGTGAATAAGGTCCAAAGTGGTCCGTTACCACAACGCATTTTCCCGGTTCGAGGCTCCAAAGGGAATTCTCCGTGTTGATCTTGTGCGAGAATTTGCCCTCCACCAGCGTCTGCTCTTCAGGGCCCACGCGCACGCAAACCCGCATGCCGCCGCTGTGCAGGCTCACACTCACCTGAGTAGGCGCATGTACACACGTGTCATCGCCGCTGTTTCCACCGCCACTGCTGCCGCCACTGCCACCGCTGCCGCGCTCACCTGCTTGCCTTTGACCACCTCCTTGGGCACAAAGACTCGCACTTCCACGTCGTTGTAGTCCTGAGACCACTGGTACTTATCCCGCACAGCGCCGTTGTAGCTGTCTGAGTCCAACGCTGATGGATTTTGGCTTGGCCTGAAATAAAAAACACCCAAATGTCAGATCCATGCTGCATTCAGGGACACTGGAAACATCAAAAGACCTACGAAAGTCACACAATCCAGTTGAGTTGATCAACATGTTGCATTCAGGGGCGCTGGGAAATGTGGCATCTCCAACTATAGTCACACAATTCAGTCACAAAATATGCTGTGTTCAGGGATACAGGGAAATATCACAACTGCAAATAAAGGCGCACAATCACCAACAGATGCTATCTTAAATGATGTGAGGAAAAGGCACAACTCCACCTCAAGGCATCCTGCGAACCAACACATGGTGCATTCAGGGACATTGGGAAACATAACAACTCCAACTAAAGTTGTGCAATCGCACTCCTATCTTCTCTCTATTCAACTTTGATTAAAAACTGACTTTGCTGGGTGGGATGCTGCAGCTTCCTGGTCGCCTTGGACCATGGCGCCGTCACTGCCATCAGCCTGAGGTTTGGCAGAGGGTTCAGACTCTGCAACGGCATCCGAGGACGGCGAAGCGCTTGCCGCCTGCGTGGCCTCCGACGTGACCTCCAGCTCCTGGACCGCCGCGGGAACTGCCGCCATCTCGTCCTGTTGCTTCTGAAGCTCGCGGATCTCCTTGGAATACTTCTCAAACATCTTGAACGTCTGCGCAGGCGAAGAGTTTTAACGACAAAATGTCACAGAAAAAAAACAACTGACCAAAGTAAATTGCAATTACAAGCAATTTTTTTATCGTTTCCAAAGTAACAACCTTTGTTTGACTCATAATACTGGATAGGTTCGCTTTATCAAGAAAGTTAGTATGAACGTATTTACAGTATTCAAATATCACCAGAAATGTTGATTAAATGTAATAGTTTTGTGACAACATGGAAAACGGAATCATCGGAGTCGAATAGAGAACAAATCTAAAGAAATTTATAACAACTTGAATGCATTATAAAGCTTTTATTGGGTCGAAATTAGGCGCACCTGTAGGACCATCTTCTCGGCGACACCTGGCGGGAAGCCCATCTTGTCGCCGGGACCGGTGAGGAGTCGATAAAAGTCAGTCTTGCGGTACAAAAAGCCAAAGTAGACTTGCAGAAAGTCCTGAATGTTTCCGACGTGCTGCAGAATGCCAAGCAGCGCGTTGTCATACATTTCCGTCATCTCGAGCGGCGACGACATGGCTATGCTTTCCGCGTTGCTCCTTCAAAGATGCTCCAAAGTGGCTTATCAAGCCGTTAGCGTGTATAAAAAAACAGAAGCGGACTTTCAGAAGAAAACGATCAATGTTTACGCCAAATACGTTGCATTTCTTTGGTGTCTGTGGTGGTTGCTTCCAGAACAAAGCCACGCATCCGGTTAGACACCTTCAAAGTAAGTTGACTTGCCGTTGAGTGTAAAAGGAAAAAAAACTCCAAACTGACACTACAAATAAATTAAAACACATATCTAAATATACATACGGCGATTGTATGTTTAACATGTGAATAGCACTTGTTTATTCATCTTTAAAAATATATAAAATACTTTATTTTGTAGACATCTGGTTGTTTCATGTATAGTTATCTTTTCACGGCCGGGAACAAGAGAAACGACAGATAGTTCCGCATCAACTGCTACCTTTAATTACAATATTCTAAATCATAAATCAAATATATTAGTTCTTTTGTTCTATTAAATTACTACATTATTTTTTTTCAATTGTGATTTGAATGCTTTACTGTCACGGGGGACCGCAATAAGGACGTAGTGAATGTAAATTATGTTTGTGTCGTAAACGGTGAAAGCAAGATGGCGGCGCCCTTGAGCACCACAGGATGCTGGAGGTTCCTAGTGAGTAAAGCGAGTTAAACGCATTTCGGCTAACATATATTTAGGGTTGTTGTATGGAAACAACCTGTAGCAAACTAACGTGAAGGCGGAAGTTTGGTACTGGGAGCTGTGGTGCAATTAGTCTCATCTCGAATTAGTTCGTAGTGCTAGCTGTCACTGGCAATATAGAAATACAATCACAAAGAACGTTTTTAAAATATAACAACTGAAATCAATTCACGAAATGCTTCTTTTTATTACCTTTCTAGTCACGTTCATAACTAGATACATCCAGAATGTTACCAGTGCAATTAAATGAGGGATTTTCTTTTATTGGTGTGGGATCTTCCAAAAGGGAAATATTGCAGGAATCTTGCAACACTGCTCAGCTGCTCATAATGAAACGATTTGTTTTGTGTGCAGGCTGCAGTGAGCAGGTCAAGTCCGCCCGGAAGCAGAGCTCTTCACGTCACTGCAGTTTGCTGTAAGGTAAGTACAGCTATGACGTCACGCCCACTTTTATCCACGTCCAAGCAACACTATGAACGTTAAAAGTATTTGTTGTTGTTTTACTGGGCAGAACCGAGCCGCTCGCATCCGAGTGGGGAAAGGCGACCGTCCTCTGACCTATGAAGAGGCCCTGAAACCTCACCACATCGGCCACCACAAAGGATGGCTGTCACAGCACACCAGTGAGTCTTGAACCAAGACCTCTGCCAAGGTCACTGTTCATTCCGGGAAGCTGTAAATCGAAAGAACCTGAACCCAAAATCCAACTGTCAACATTCCTAACTGTCATACGAGTGTCAAAAGACATCAACGGGAATTGGTGGAGCACTTGTTATACAAGTTGGGGTAAAAAAAAAAAAAAAAAAATCCCCCCTCAACTTTATATGTGTAAACCTTGAAGTGTTATTTTTCCCCATAATATCACAACTTTATCATACATTTTTGTCCTGTTATACCATGTATGGTTTTACGTTTTTCAAATTTGGACATTGTCTGCGACCCTGCCAGGTAACCTAAAAGGCGAGCAGGGCGCGGCGGAACGCGCCATTGAGGACACCTTCATCCGCCGTTTTATGTTCGGCACTTTTCACGGCTGCCTCGCCAACGAGCTGGTGATCAAGCGGAGCGGCAACGTGCTGACAGTGTGCGCCCTCATGCTGCAAAAGATGCCGCCGCACAAGTTCTACTTCCTGATTGGATACACAGAGTCGCTGCTGTCTCACTTCTACAAATGTCCCGTCAAGCTTGACGTGCAGACGCTGCAGGAGAAGCAAGTGTATAAATATCTGTGACGGCCAATTCGTCTTCAACTTCCCAGTTTCCTGTCACGGCAGCCCAGTTCCTTTTCTCCGTTTTTTTAAAAAAGGTCGACAAGGGACACTCACGAGGTTGTTTCCGTTGGCCTACTTGAAAAATAAAGGGAGAAAAAAAATGAAGTTGCTCACTTGCTGATTGTAACCATCAGTATTTCTGTCTTTTCCCCTTTTCATGTAATCAAATTGAACATATTTGACATGCCGTTCTCCATCTTTTCTTCCAACTGACTTCGTAACCACCTATCACAACACGAATTTGCTTGAGGCACTCAGTTCCAATGTGAGGTTCTGTACTTACATGAAATCTGCTTACTTTAGTCAGGCTGAAGCTAAAATATGTTTCCGGTTAAGCGCCAACATTCCATTTCCTAATCTTCCATTTCCTGCATTCCTGATTGATTGCCGAAAGTTTACTTTAGCCCAACAGAAAATGATGGTCCCCCCACGCCCAAAAAAATAAAAAATAAACAAAAGATGAGAAAGCTACAATCGATTTATTTTCATTTTTCACAGTGCAAACTTTCACAGTGATGCCAGCAGGCAGTGCAAACAGTTGCAATACATAACAGCAAAACTATTTAAAATGAGACCGTTTCATCTCTTTGTAAATATTTCATTGAAAGTATGATTTAAAAAAAAAAAAAAGCAACAGTGGCATGGAGATGACAAAATCATTTGGAAAAGGAACATTTCATTGCAGTCGACATGCTAAATTAGCTGGCCTAGCATGAAGATGGAATTCAAGTGATTTTGAGAGGTCACCTTCACAAGTTGGACTTCTCATTTGAAAAAAAAGGCACAGAGTAATCAATGAAAAGGGAACTAAAGAATTCTCGTTTCGTACGACAACCGTTCACAGAGTTGTGAGTGTTGTACAGACCCCCCCGCGCACATTCGTTATTTGTTTTTGGCAGATTTTCCATCTTGTGACTAAACAGGAAGTGGAGCGCAGGTTTAGTGAAACACTGGAAGTCGGCCTTCGTGGCCGGTGCTAATCAAAATGGCAGCTTTGGTTTCGATGCTTTTCAGGTGGAAAAAAAAGAAGAGGCGTCTCACCGACGTGTTCACCGCCAAGTCCAAGCATGACAAGACGGCTTGCTTGGCTGCGAGTGGCCTTCACGTGGACAAGGCGCGGCATCCGGCGCCCTGGCAAGACTGCAGCTTGATGAGCCGCTGGTTCATGGTCTGAAGCACGGCCGGGTCCACCTTCTTCACAATGTTCTCCAGCTGGTGGGGGTCCGAGCCCAGGTTGTACACCTCCACAAATGACTAGGCGGGAGGGGGCAGAAAAAAAAAAAGGTTGCGACACGCTTAGATCACTTCCTGCTTGTGGAGATTTTGTCAACTTTCAGCTAATGAAGAATACATGAGGGGTGCAACAAATATCACCTTAATAGCAACCTGGTGTCAAGGAACTACATTGGAGTGATTTCAGGAGTTTCATCTTAACAAAAGTAGTATTTTGCTCCAATTTTGTGGCATCCTGATGCAACGGAACTATGTTGACGTGCACTGAAGAGTCACATTTAGACAAAAGGTGTGGTTCTCCGCCATTTTGTGGCATCTTGGTGCCAAGGAACTATGCTGAAGTGCACTTCAGTTCCACAAAAGTAGCAGTGTGCCACTTCTTGTGGCAGGTGTGGGCAATTCTAACCCTTTCTAGGGGTTGTGGCCGAGGAACTCCACAGTCAGCTATTTGCTGTCAGACATGGGACACACAATTTGATGTGTACACGCTAATTCTGATGCTCATCTGCCAAGTAGTGCGAAAGCACATTTTTTGGGTAATTGGTGTGAGAAGAGGGATCCATGTGAGGAACTTGCATTTCTGCGCATTACCTCATTGTCTGCGAACTCGCAGTATTGCATGTTGTCGTGTCCATCCAGCGTCCGGACGCAGGCATACGTGTTGTTCAAAGAGTCCTCACACACGCAGTCAGGGAAACATTCCTGACCAACGACAAGCACAACAATCAAGCAAGGAAATTCAAACATATCAAATGGCAAATTCAAGTAAATATTGTACATATCCATCCATCCATCCATCCATCCATTTTCTAATCCGCTTATCCTCATGAGGGTCGCGGGGGGTGCTAGAGCCTATCCCAGCTGTCATCGGGCAGTAGGCGGGGGGGACACCCTGAACTGGGTGTCAGCCAATCGCAAGCCACACATAGACAAACAACCATCTGCACTCACAATCGCACCTTGGGACAATTTAGATTGCTCCAATAGTCTGCCACGCATGTTTTTGGATTGTGGGAGGAAACCGGAGTACCCGGAGAAAACACAAACAGGCACGGGGAGAACATGCACACACAGGAAGGCCGGAGCTGGAATCGAACCCTGCACCACTGCACTGTGAAACCGATGTGCTAACCAGTTGACCACCGTGCTGCCCACATTGTAACATATAAAACACAAAATGATCAACCAAATCGTATAATTGAATCCTGGCAAGACTCTGCTAGCTTAATGCTAACACATAATGCGAAGCACCACAGACAGGCTAAAAGAAATTAGCGTCGATCTTAAAGTAACCTTACACCCACAAGCACATCAGTCTACTCACAGCCAGGCCAGGGCCCTTCTTGGGGCAGCTGGGGTCTCCGCTGGACAGCCCCTCGCCCGTGTGCTCCACCAGGAAGTAAGGGCGCGCAGAGCCGTTGCGCAACGCCGGTGCCTGACGCATAACAAAAAAGATGTGAGCTCACGTTGACGCTTAAGGAGGGCGACATCATCAGCGAACCATCAGAGGCAGAAAGGACTGTCCGTCCGCATTGGCGGCCGACACGTTGATGCCGGCGATGTCCAGAATGGTCGGCGCGAGGTCAATGTTCAGCACGGGAGCCTGAAGAACAACAACAAAATGAAATTGAACATCTTTGACGCGATCAACCGTGGAGCTTTGTTCTTTCCATTTTCAATGGGCTATCGGGAAAGAAAAAAAAAACAACAAAAGAACCAATCATTTTTTTCATTGTTTGTTTTTCCCGATTGCCAATCCAAAGTGGAAAAAACGATCGGTTGACACCGAGAACGTTTGCGCTTCTTTTATCACCTTCACCGTGGTGTTGGCTTTCACGCCGGGGCCGCGCACCAGCAGCGGCGTGCGGATGTCAAACTCGTACAACTGACGCTTGTCGATTGGCAGAGAGAACTGACCTGCCGGCAAAACAAAAACAAAACACCGCCGCCACCACATTGGGAACCCGCTGGTGTGTTCAGGGACTGCACTGAGCAAAGTCCACAAATTAGTCGGTGCGTGCGTGTGAGTTGCGCTGACCTGTGTGGTAGCCGTTGTCTGACGTGAAGAGCACGTACGTGTTGTTGAGCTCCTTCAGCTCCTCCAGCTTCCTCACCAGTGTCTCCACCAGGTCGTCCACCGACAGCAGCGTTTGCCATCTGGGGGGTGGGGGGTGGGGGGGGTCGTCAATCGTCGTAATTGTCATCAGATTCATCATTGTCAACATCATGCTCGTTTTCACGTCATCACCATATTCAGGTTTCTTGATTGCCATCATCATAGTTATTGTCATCATCGTCATCATCATCCTCATCATCGTCGTAAGCGGCATAATTGTCATCATATTCCTCATTGTCATCAACGTCGTAAGCAATATAACGGTCATCCTCGTAACTGTTCTCATCATCGCCAGCATCACGGGTGTTGTCGTTATTGTCATCGTCCTTAATGTTGTCATCTCTGTCGTAATTTTCACTACATTCACCAACGTCATCATCAAATTCATCGTTTGCCATCAAGGCCATAATCCATATAATGGTCATTATTGTTGCCATTAAGCGTCATCATGCCTGTCATAATCATCATCCTCGTTCTCGTCACCAGATACATCGTCATCATCGTCGTCGTGGTAGTTGTACTCGTTACCGTCATTGCCATAATGATGGTCACCCTCATTATTGTCAAACTGGTTATCACGCAAACGGCGGCGGTGGTGTTGGTGTTGCGACGTCACCTCTTTCGGTACGCATCATCCAGGAAGTCGAGCGAACTGTTGGGCATGGGGTTGACGGGCTGGCGCAGCAGCCAGTGCTTGTCCTGCAAGGCAGCAACCGAGGATAAGATGGAGTCACCGAGCCTCGGTTTCGCCTCACCTTGGCCGCCTTGTCGAAGCTTCCATCTCTGGGCGCTTTGACGTCGGCGAAGTGTCGGCGGTACTGCGGCGCGGCGGTCCAGGGCGAGTGCGGTGCGGGCGGGGCCAGCATCAGGAAGAACGGACGCTGAGGGCTTCGGTTGTCCAGGAACTGAAGAGAGCGATTGGCCTGCGGGCGGGGGAAAGCCAAGGCACGTTAGCGGAGGACCAACGAGGCGCCATCAACGCGCACGTGAGACTTACAATGAGGTCGGTGAGGTAGTCTTCTGTGTAGTTGTCGCCGTGCTTCTCCTCCACCCCGTTTCTGGACAGGGTGTAGTTGTAGTAGCGGGAGTTGCCCACCTGGACATACGCAGCATGTTGACACGTGAGCGTCAAAAGTAGCGCACGCATGTGCGTGGGTGTGTGCGCGCATGCCACTGACCAGCGCGTGCCACTGGTCCCACCCCGGCGGAACGTGGCCGACACCGCCTGCTTTTTTGTCGCCGTACTGTTGACAGACAAAACCAGCATCAAGCGTACATCGAGGAAAGGTCTCGAGATCAGAAGTTCCTTGTTCGATTCCCCGGCGTGTCTGTATTACAGTTCAACATCCACCAGAAATATCGTCCGGCTATGCTAAGTGTTAGCATCCGCTCTGGCCCCTGCGATTGTGAAGCTTCTTTGTTTGAAATCAAAATCAAGAGACAGAAAAAAAAAAAAAAAACTAAGATCAACAGGGGGGATTACAGAACGGGTGTTGAGAGGGGAAAAAAAAACAACCCCAGACTAAGCTCTTGTCTGGTCATTTTGTGGCAACGAGCGTGCGCAAGTCGGAGGACGGGATCCCCACCTGGTTGAGGTACTTGCCGGCGAAGAAGGTTTGATAGCCGCTCTTGCTGAGGAAAACGGGGAAGGCTTCCGACTCGCCTCGGCTCTGCCATGCCGCGCTAGAACAGTTCCCGGACAGCGAGTTGTTCCTGACCAGGTGATTGTGAGGGTAGCGACCGGTCAGGATGCTGCAGCGGCTCGGGCAGCACAGCGGCGTTACCGTAAACTGAGGGAGAGAGGAAGAACGAAGTCGCGGCGAATAAATCGGCGGAGCCGAGTCACGGAGTGCTCACCGAGTTGATGAAGGTGGCGCCCGCGTCTCCGATCAGTGATTTGGTCTTCTTCATTGGTGTCTGAGGGACGGGAAGTGAAAGTCAAGGAAAGGCAACACACAAACACGCACAGAAAATCCATCATGGGATTTTTTTTTTTTTTTTTTTTGCGTTGGCAAATGACATCCTCAAAATGAACGAGTGCAGTTATCGAATGAGTATGTAACCATTAAAAAAAAAAAAAAAAGACTGAGGTTATGAATTAGATGTCAAGCAGCAGGCAAGTAGAAGTGCGACTAAGTCGAACTGGACCTCGGCAAACAAGCGAAATTTCAATTTGTGTAAAAAGTGCAGACTGGAATACAGCTGAATCATTTATGGAATTCAAATCGACATCACAAAGTAGTAAAATGAAATTCCCAAATAGCAAAGTCTGTCATTTGGAAAAAAAACAAACTGTTTCACTTTGGCCATTCGGTAGGCAGTTTTTTTTTTGTCTATTTTATTTAGTAATTTCGATTGCAAGGGGTTCAAGTTCCAAACTTTTGAGAGAGCATTAACAATAAAACAACAGATGCTGATGAAGAAAGAAAGACAAAAACAAACAAAAAAAGAAAACAAAGAGTGGCATCAAGAATGAGATCAAAGGCAGCAAAAAAGACCAACTGTCAAGAAATTAACTGCCAAGTGAAATTTCGCTGGGAAAAGTGCAAACTAGACAAGCGATAGGAACAGTGAGCAAGGTAAGTGAGTGCAAAAGTCACGTGAGCGCGTACACTCACCATACCCCCCAGAATTTGATCTTGGTCGTCGGTGACGATGAGGAGGACGTTGCTGGTGAGCCCCGCGCCGAGCACGCGCCTCGCGCAGCAGGTGAGCAGGGCGGCCAGCGCGAGCACGCGCAAGAGTCCCGCGAGCATCACCGCGGCAAAAAAAAAACAAAAAACAAAACAACGATCAAACAATGGACAAAAGGGACAACGACAGTATCCAAAAAACAGCACGACAGACAACTGTCAGGGAGGAAACGTTCAAGCGCGTGCTTGCAGCGGTTTGAGGAAGTGCCTCTGGTCACGTGGGTTGCGGTCGGTGGGCGTGAAGAACACGCGGTGTGCGACGTGGACTTTCAACTAAATGTTCACACCAGTCAGCTGAATTTTTTATTTTTTACTACCAATAAACGCCACTTTTTATACCACCAGTGCCGGTGCGTAGAAATGTTGTATTTCAAAAACTAAAATAAAATATGCGTGTATATATCTATACCAAGAAGTAACGGGAAGTCGAATTTTAAGCAACTTCAATACATTTCCGGATGAAATTTCCCCCCCCCAAAAATCTGACATGAAAACCTTGAGGACTTTATGACAATTAGTTTGGTGCTGTTTGTCCATGTGTGCCTTCCCTTACAAAGATTTTAAACAATGTGTTTTGAATCCAAACATGACAGGTGTGAATGGCAATATTGATTTTACTACAATGATTTCACAAGCTGGCCACATTAATAATAATAATTAGGACCGCAGCGAGCAATCATTCAAATAGTTTTCATAATTTTGTTGATGAATTGATTGATGACTCACGATCGCCGCAGAAAGTTTTGAAACGATTTATCTTCGTCTCCTTTTCTTTTGAAATCACAAAAACCTGATATTTGAGCATGGGGGGTTGGGGGAGGGGATAGACTTTTACATCCACTCCACATGCACCCTTATATTGATTGGTGACCTGTTCATCACTTGGCTAGCTGTGATTGGGCGGCAACCGGTCACCCTAAAGCGGACAAGCACTAGAAAAAAAATGAATGATTGGATTTTATTGGAATTAAATGAGAAATACAGAATTTATCATCTCACACACACGCGCGAACTCACACACACAAACCCCCCCATTGCACACAAGCCTTCACAGAAACAACACAAAGATTCAATGAGCATACCAAGACAGAGTGGCTGTCAGTAGTATTGGGGGTATGCCGGGTAGGCTGCCATTAGAGGAGGAGGGGCGGGGGGAGGCGGCGTGGCGGCGGACAACATGGCGCCAGCCACGTTGCCATATTGGTAGATCGAGTCCAGAGGCGAGGCGTACTGGAGGTTGTGCGGTGGCTGAGCCAAGGCGGCGGCGGTGGCGCCGCCGGCGTCCTGAAGCGTCAATGGCATCGGGTGGTAGCGTGGGTACGGAGCCGGCCGGTACGCTTGCAGCTCGGGGTAGGGCGCAAAGTGCGACGCGGCGCTGGCTTGGCAGGCATGCGCCAGAGCGTCTTGCACCGTCCGCTTCAGCTTCATGCGCCGGTTTTGGAACCAGTTTCGGATCTGCGACGTCACGGAGAAGAAAGAAGAGGGGGGAAATTTGTGATTTCCAGAAAAAGTACAAAGTAAAATAAATTTCACTTCAAATTTTGACATTTTTCTTGAAAGATTCGCAACGTTTTGTGGAAAAAAGGGGAAGGTTATCATTTTGCAAAAATAAGTCCTGATGTTATTAAAATAGAGTCTGAATTTGAGTAATTTTGCCAAGTCTAAAATCGGAATTATTGTGGGAATGTGTTTTGATGCCACCAGATGGCAGCAAAGCACGGACAGCATCCTTGTAGCAGGCACACAAACATCAGTCCATGTTCCATCAACTCAAGTATTTGATAGTTCAAATCTTGGCCTCCTTCAGGTAAGGCTCATCGCTAGCATAAATTCGCAAACTGGGCTAACTAACACGCTAGTAAGCAGAGATGCTAGCTAGCGACCTGTTTGTCGGACAAGTTGAGTTTGCGGCAGAGCTGCGCCTTGTCCTGCGTGCCTAGGTAGGCGTTCCTCTTGAAAGCTCGCTCCAGGCTTCCGATCTGCTCCACCGTGAAGGCCGTGCGCGGCCTCCTCCCCGACGGCGGGGTCAGCGGCGAGGCGCACGCGGTGGCGGCGTCATCGGCGGGGCCCAGCGGCGAGAGGGAACGCTCGCTCTCATAGCCTGACGTCTCCTCCTCCGCCTCCGAAGCTGCCGGCACAACAAAAACAATTTTCAGTTTTTGTCAACAATCACATTTGTTCATATTGGAATGATTTGCTCATATCAGTTACAGTGTTCATTAAGTTTATACAATAATTTAATTACATAATTTGATGTTCAAAGTCCAGTATTGTGTTATTCATTTCTATATTCTTAATTTTTTCTCCATGTACTTGACATCATTCATTATTTCCTAAAAAAAAAAAAAAAAGTTTTTGTCAACAATCACATTTGTTCATATTGGAATGATTTGCTCATATCAGTTACAGTGTTCATTAAGTTTATACAATAATTTAATTACATAATTTGATGTTCAAAGTCCAGTATTGTGTTATTCATTTCTATATTCTTAATTTTTTCTCCATGTACTTGACATCATTCTGTATTTCTAATTATAAAATGATTATTAAAGATCTGATGTTGAAGTCCAACAATACGTGATTTTACCAAGCTTTTTTTTTCCTTCTAAAAAGATTTAACATTTTAATCATTTGTTAAAATAATTGCTGGTACATGCTAACAATATTCCACTTGTTTTCTGAAATAACAACCTCTGTCATATTTTGTGTGTGTGTGTGTGTGTGTGTGTGTGTGTGTGTGTGTGTGTTTGTGTACAAGTGTATGTATG
>NW_017806232.1:74865-78832 GCF_001891065.2 Hippocampus comes
CGGCCCCCCCCCCGACGGCGGGGCCAGCGGCGAGGCGCACGCGGTGGCGGCGTCATCGGCGGGGCCCAGCGGCGAGAGGGAACGCTCGCTCTCATAGCCTGACGTCTCCTCCTCCGCCTCCGAAGCTGCCGGCACAACAAAAACAATTTTCAGTTTTTGTCAACAATCACATTTGTTCATATTGGAATGATTTTCTCATATCAGTTACAGTGTTCATTAAGTTTATACAATAATTTAATTACATAATTTGATGTTCAAAGTCCAGTATTGTGTTATTCATTTCTATATTCTTAATTTTTTCTCCATGTACTTGACATCATTCATTATTTCCTAAAAAAAAAAAAAAAAACTCGAAAATTTCCAACACAATTATCTTCAAAAGTAATGACATCAATATATACAGTATTTTTTTTCAATGTTCATATTGTATTTCTAATTATAAAATGATTATTAAAGATCTGATGTTGAAGTCCAACAATACGTGATTTTACCAAGCTTTTTTTTTCCTTCTAAAAAGATTTAACATTTTAATCATTTGTTAAAATAATTGCTGGTACATGCTAACAATATTCCACTTGTTTTCTGAAATAACAACCTCTGTCATATTTTGTGTGTGTGTGTGTGTGTGTGTGTGTGTGTGTGTGTGTGTGTGTGTCTGACTCACCAATTTTGCTGTTGTCGTCAGAGTCCATCTTGGGCCTCTTGCCTGGGACTCCTCCACCATCATGGTCAGGCCTCCGGCAGAATCCCGGCAGGCTCTCTGCGTGGGTGCCGGCAAGCCCGGGCGCCGCCAACCTGGCAGTGCCCCCACCGCTAATGCTAGCGGGCCGCTGCCGGCTGCTTTGTGCCATCCACTCGATGGAAAAGTGTCCCCTCATGACGTCAAACCCGGTTCAGGTAAGTGAGCTTCCTCTGGGTGGGGCGGCGGGGCGGTACGCGCCGCTGTATTTATAGATCGCGGGCCGCCCCTATGCACATCAAAGGGCACACCCCTTCCCACCCCGAACCCCCGCACCCTCCCCTTCGCCCTCACAAGTGCAGTCATTAAAGCGTCTCATTCAGTCTCAATGAGGCTGTTACACAGAGGCTCCAGTGAGTCTGCCCCCCCAAAGCTCCCCCCCAACTACCTTCCTGCTGCCTCCTAGAAGATAATAGACACACCTCAGATACGCACCTCTATGGAAATTATACAGTTCCCACATCACCACACAAAAGCAAACCATCATCACTGCCAAAGAAGAGTTCAGTTGTCTTGAACTTTTTCTTTGCTTTACTTTATATGAGCGTCTGTAGCAATTACTAGCTAAGTACGTGAACATTTGCAACATTAGGAAGTGAGAAATTAGTTCATGATAACACACACAGTAAATTAAAGAAACAAAAATTAACATAGCTCAGTTAGTTTGTTTTTTTTTCTTTTTTTTTTTTAAACACTGGGCCCCAATAGCTCACGAAAAAGTCTCTGAAAAATGCCTGTTCAGTTATTTTTGTGAGCTACATCTTCCACTATGTCAATCCAGAAGCACCAACAGAACACCTCTAGCACGTACACTATCATCAATGCATGTTACATAAACAACTGTATTCACTACAATATTCCGCATAAAGACGCAAAAAACGCCTCCACATGAGGCTCATCGAGAGTACGAGCTAGCATACAAGCCTAAATTACGCGCGAGTACCAACTGTCTTGGGAAACACCATTCAAACGAGCAACAGCAAAGTGATCGGGCAGTCGGGAAATGAGAGAATGATTGTCAATGCATCATGACTAAGTGTATTTTTAGTGAGCTTTTATTTCTACTACATAAAAAGTAGCAGCCAAAAAGTGGAATCATAGCCAAATCCCAAATGGACGCCGGGGAGTGAGTCCAGATTGGTGAGTGGGCTAATCCCAGATAAAAGCAATTTAAAGTGGATTAAAAGCACGCCAAACGCTCAATCAATAAATGATCAGCAATCATTTACATTCAATGAGGTGTGGGGGAGGGGTGACGCAGAATTAATATTGCTGACTATGCACTTTTAGAGTGTTGGAAATAATAGCCACTTTTATTTCATTGTTTTTTTAATTAAAACCACTTCAGAGATTAAGTGATAGTTTCCATTAAATCTTTTATTAACGTTTATAAAATTATCTTACCAACTAAAAGAATTGATGAAGGGATTTCATGTGCTGAAAATTATTTTATAGCCTACGGAATTATAGGACCTTTAAAGGACTAAACTTGTTTTTAAAATGAGGACATGTTGAATTTGAGCATTATATCCTGTTAAAACAACTACTTGTGTCATTAAAACCAATCACAAACTACTAAAGAATTGTTTCAAGTGACGCTGTTTTCCCCCCCACTCCATCGTGTCCCCAAACGCAAAGCCACCACGTGACCGGAAGTGCAACAATTTCAACCCGTTGGCGGTAAATCATTTTAAGAAAGCGGATGAGCGACGACTGGTGTTGTGACGTCACACGCCATCTTTGAAATCGCAAATCGATGAAGACTCGACGGCGCGCACGCACAGCAGACGGGCAACGTCTGCTCTTACTTTTTTTTTTTTGGGGGGGGGGGTTATCACGGCTTCTTCTTATCAAAGCGAGCGCGCAGCCATTATTTAACCCTTTCAGGGGACGCCTGCCTTTCTTCCTGAGCGCCATTTGCACACTGAGGCACCTCGTGCGCGTGCACGCCAGCGACTCGACGCTGTCGATACACGCAAACACAATTTAATGCTGACATAATGAGGAAAAAAAACAATCCAAGGCATTTATTTCCCAAAAATATAAAATAACTAAATAAGTAAATTACTTTTCAAATGCATCTCCATTTCAATGTTCTAAAATAAGGACTTTAATACTGTATTTCAATTCTCACAATATTTGAATTACTATTTCCAAATTCTAAACAGCTAATGTTAGTCTACTATTTCATTCATTTTATGCAGCACATTTGGATTTTCTTTCAATTCACTTAACATTAATTTCCTAAAACAATTACGTTGTGGCAGTCGAAAGGAGCACACACGATTGTCTGTAGAACACGTCTTTATTCCAAGACTGCCAACAAGTAGATCTGAACAGTTACAACTTGTGCCACAATTCTTGACATAACCACGCCCCCTACTACATGCCTGCTGGGTGAGAAGCATGGTCCTAATGTCCGCCACAACGTTTGAGTTTTCACCATAATTTAGTTAGTTTCTAAAATAATGACTTTAATAATATTTTAGTTCAATTGTAACAATATTATCCCTCAGTTATCTATTAAACTTTTTTTAATTACTACTATAAAATATTTGAACTTTTTTTTCCCCGAAATTACTTTTACCACTTTTTGTTTCAAATCTTAACAAACCAAACTGGATCAAATAAATATCGAGAAAGATTTTATCAACACATTTCGAAAACCATTTTGTCAGCAGAGCTTGATGTTTCCAATGAGATGATGTGAGAAGCGTACTTCGGACTAATCAATGAACCCTCGTGACATGGCGATGTGGCGGACCCCACGTCTGCGTGAAGAAGGCGGGAAACGCCAACGTCACTTTGAACTCCTGCGAAAGAGCAACCGGCCGCCGTCCGTGGCTTCGCTTGGGAAGTCGGACCGGCTCGTCTGCTTCTGTGAGGACATCAAAGGACGTTCAATTTTATTGGGTCCATTCGCTCAAGTCACGCTTCTGCTCTGACTAACGTTTGTCTTGAGGAAAACCAAGCCACTCGTCCAAATGCTCTACATTGTTTGTTTGTTTTTAATGCTCTACCGGCCCTTTAAATGTGACACTTGGCTCGGTTTCATCTGTTTCTTTACCATCGGCCACTTTGTTCATGTGCTGCAGGAGTATACGGGACCCCTTGCATAGACTAAATTGGCTGCCAAACACACACACACACACACACACACACACACACACACACACACACACACACACACACACACACAACAAACAAGCGGCACCATCACCACACCCA
>NW_017806232.1:82925-132151 GCF_001891065.2 Hippocampus comes
ACACACACACACACACACACACACAGAGGCACCCTTTGAGTGGCTCCATTCGGGGTCTTTCATCTCTTAAATGGGCCTGTTTGCTACTCTGTTATGGACGCAAACAATAACCCACCCCCAACTCCAGCGTCACCATACAGCCACACACAAACACACGCATGCCGATACGTTTACACACCAACTTAGATACACACAGACAGACTCGCACATTCACACACACTCAACGCAGGTAGGCATTGACATACATCCAAGCACACAGCCACATGTTTACATGCACCAATTCAGGCATGATGATGCACTCGCGGGTGCTCATTCATTGAGTGAGTATAAAAACTAAAACTAATACTAAAGCTAGCAAGTCAACTCAAACAAAGCATTTTCGAAAAAAATTAAAAACTCCCAGACCTGCTCTAAAAACTAAGCGCAACTATCTGGATTTACAAAAATCAAAAGGAAATAAAAACGAACGAGAATAAAAATCCCAAACTATTAATCCTGACTCACGGTCAGTCGGTCAGTCAGTTGAACTTTGCTCGTGTGGTTAATTAAGCTGACATGGGAGCTTTCGTTTGTTGCTAAAATGACAGCAGTCGGCGGCGCTGATGGTGCCGGGCAGACGCGCGAGAGCGGATTGGGCAGCGCCGATGAATGGTGTCAATGCGCCCCCCCGCCCCTCCCGCTTGTGGACCCGCTCCCGCCCCGTCTGTAAAGACCTCCGTTAGGAGCGCTTCCCCTCTCCTATTGATGACTATCAGGTCATCAAAGGCTCCCCTGGGCTTTGATGGGGCCGGCGCGACTCGGCGCGATGGACGAACTGGCTCGGCAGCCCCCCACCAACAGACCCCCTGCGTCCCCCCAGTCACTTGTCAGGTCTCTACACTGAACATGGACTTTAGGCAACATCATTTGTGGGGATTTGATGTCATTATGTAGTAATTGCACTCATTAAGTGTGTTGTTAGGCTGTTTCTCAGGCGCAGCAAAAATGTTCCTGGGTCCATTTGACCTGGGCGTGTGTTATTACTCATTTTTCACAAAGTGTCATGAATGACGCAGTTTTGAGTATCAAATGCAGATTTGACTCTCAAAATGTTCCTAAAAAAGACATTTCATGTGAATATTGTCGAATTATCAACGTACATAATGGACGAAACCTCATGGGAATATTAGTGGCCAATGTTTGCTATCACAATGTAACAAAAGCTCTCAAGCTGGTTCAACATTTACTCCACAATGGAGAAAAGAAAATCTATTTTTGAATTAGAAAGACCGAGGAAGCGTGAACCTATTTTATAATCTTCACTGACATTGACTATTCCTACGTAAAACTAAGTAGACCCCTCAAACTTAAAAAAAAAAAAAAAAAAGCGAAATGTTGCCATTAATTGATCACGCTGACCGTTATTATGATGATGAGGGTGTAATGCTAAAATGAAGTTGATAGCGTGCCGCGTACTCGGCGCCGTGTGAAGTCAAAGTCACTCCCATTCCCACATTTAGCCTGCGGACGGGACAGACAGACAGACGGACAGACAGAAAGACCGAGTGACAGACGCAGAGTCTCCGCCAAGCGTCTACGTGTGGCTCGCGCCGCGTTGCCACTTTGGGGGCGTGAAATGACAAGACGACGGCTGGACGACGTGGCAGCACGCCGTCTCGTCTGCGATGATGTAGTATCGTGGAGGGTTTTGGGGTTTGTTTGTTTTTTTGGTCATGTGACAAGTATCAATTCTGTAGGTAATACTAAAAAAATAAAATAAAATACAAAAAAAGCTGAAAAGTGACATCCTGAAGGGAGGACGAGTGGGGCTTGATGCCGCTTTGATGTGGAGCTGCAATTTTCAGGTTAATGAGGCCGTTAGCACCAGGGCTTGCAAACCACTAACACTTAACACACACGCACGCACTCACACACACACACACACACACACACACCCACACACCCACACACCCACGCACCCACGCACCCACGCACCCACGCACACGCAGGCCAGATCTTTCCCCAAAACTTGCAACTTCTGGAGTACGAGAGCCACAATTTCATCATTATTGTGATAATCAATTCATCTGTCGATTTTTTTCAATAAATTGGATTTTAAAAAATTATAATAATAAATACATTTTATTTTTTTCAATTTGCCAGAGCAGAAAATGCACAAAAAAATGATGATAGTTCAGTAACCAATTTGGGCTTTGACATCCAAAAGTTTTGCTCATTGTTTTCCAAAGACCAAAAACCAGATGTTTGCAAATTTTTTTTTTTAATCATTCTGCTTTCATGAGGATTGACATTAAATGAGACAATACGGACTTTTGAGAGGATGAAATTAGGAGGATTTGAAGATCTACATCGAGCGAGGTCTCCAAACGATCCGTTGATGATCAAAATAGTCAGTGAGTAATATGTTAATGAATTCCGTTGTCGCCGTACTCTCAATTGAACCAGAAACCTTTTAGCTCCCATAACTCTGAGTGCATTTCTTTACCCCGGAACAAGCACATTATAAGGAGCAAAACGTGAAGAACCCCCCCGCACCGCCCATGAAAAACGAAATGACAAAATCATCACCTTCATCTAGATGACTTCTTCGCCAGGCCCTCCAACCACTTTCTTGACTTTTGTGATTTTTTGGCGTCCGTGTTATCGACTTGGGCTGAAGACGGTCCAGTCCGGCAGGTGGCGGTGCTTCTTCAGGCGTTCCTCTCTGAAGGCGGGATGTATTCCAGTGAGAGATGAGCAAAGATCTCCTCCTCCGTCGCGGCTTTCAGGTATTTACGCTGCGATGAAAAAGAAAAAAAAAAGTTATTTCAGAAGGATGGTGCAGAAAATGCACACATCACTTCGTTCTTGGTTTGGTCCGGAACATCTGAGAAAATAGGCCAACATTTTCATCATTTTTGTCTAAATTAACCCTTTGAGGGACAGCGGTTAAGACAGTCGACAGGTTATCATGTTATCGGGTTAAAGGGTACATGAACGGGTTAAAAGCAGATGTTTGTAAATGAAATAAAACAAACCCCAGAGTGGAAAACTGCCAAAACTTGATTTAATTGATGTCATTTGTTTTTTCTCTCAAGCTATAAAATGGATTCAAGACAAAAATCTGAATATGCACCGTTTTATTTCACGGCGATATGTTGCAGGTGTAGTACTTCGGCGTACCTGTTTGTTGTCGTACAAGGCGTGGCTGCTGAGTGACATGTTCTTCTGCTGAGTGGCCCAGCGTCGCAGCTCGCGCTCAAACAACTGCGTCGCAACCAAAAAACACGCGTCAGCCCCACCACTTGACCATCAGGGGGCCACCGGCAGCATTACCTTGGAACCCGTCCAGCCCAGCAGGGCAAACGCAAACTGGCTGAACGGACAGACCACCAAATCGACCCGCACAGCTCGCCACCGCCTGCACTCGCCACGCCGGAGCGCCACGTCGTCTTGGCGCGAGTGCGGCTCGCCTCCCTCCGGCATAGGAAGTTTGAAGATGGAGAAACATCTCTCAAAATGATCCATGGTGGAGGCGGGAGTCCCGCTGGCCTCCGTGTATGAGTTTCTGTTGTTCTTGTGGTACAACAGGAAGTCCTGATGGATAACAAGGTCATTCCCGACGAACTCTATTGAAAACGTGAACATTACACACTGTTCAGAACAGCGTCAGTACCGTATTTTCCGCACTAAAAGGTGAACCTAAAAGCCTTCCATTTTCTTGAAAGCTCCCAGCGCGCCTTAAAATCCGATGCGCATTGTGTTTGGTCATTACGGTAATAATTTATTTAACTCATTCACTCCCAAAGACGTTTTTAAACGTCTTTTCAGACTTGGTCTAGAATTGGCTGGTACTGAATGAGCAGTTGAACACGGAAATAGAGCAGCGGCAAGAGAGTTCAACGTTAACGAGTCGATGTTATAACTTGCTGCTGGTTTAGTGAACTGTGTCGCTTCTTCATTAAATAAGTTTTACTGACATCTGATCGTCGCTATATAAATCAGGGTGTTGTGTCGTGTTCTGGTGGCATTTCCTTGAGCGTAGCTCCATCTAGTGGATGCATTGTAGATTGCATCTTATAATGCGGTGCGTCCAATTTCTGAAAAAAATTACAAAATAGGTCATTCATTGAAGGTGCGCCTCATAATCCAGTGCGCCTTTTAGTGCGGAAGTGTTAGTTTCGGGGTAATGACATATCAAGATCACATGGCCCATAAAGCAAGTCGTAGTTGGAGATACGAGTCGACGGTGACAATGTAGTGACAACGCAACATGTTTGCTTCGACTCACTCGAGCCTCCAGGTGCGCCACCACTTTTGGAATCAGACCCTCCTCCCGCCCTTCTTCCGGGTGCGTGATCAGAAAGTCGACATCGTGGCCGCTCAGTTTCCCCCTGCAAGAAGCGTCGAGCGGGGATACGCTCACAACCAACTGCGATAGACCAAACCGCACGTGGTGGATTTTACCTCCTGAAGCCTCCCACCAAGGTGACCCGGGCGCTCGGCAGCTTTGCGCCAACGGCTTCCTCCACAATTTGGCCGATGGTGTCGGCTTCCGCCCTGGTAACGGACTGTGTCAGGTCATCGTAGTGGGCCACGCCTGCAAAGACAGATCGACACGTTCAGTAGAGGTCGCTAGGAGTGATGACATATCCGACCGAGTTTGCAGCCAAAGCTCACCCGCCTGCTGCGCCCGAGTGAGGACGCGTCCTGATTGATGTAACTGAGGGAGGTTGCGGATGCCTTCTTGGAACCACTGGGCCGCCGTCTTTGCTCCCACGCCAAAGATTGCTGTCAGGAGCTGGAACAAAAAGCACAGGAGATGTGCCGAGGATTTATTGACAAAAGTTGTACAAAAGGGCTGGGAAAGTGTCCATGCTCAATTGTCACATTTGGTTTTGAAAATGGGCAGCTCACTAAATCAAATAAATTTGTTTTTTTTTTTTCCATATGGACAGTGGACCCCCACTAATCATCACGGATTGAGGAAGCTGGCCAACCATGTGAAAAGCGAAATTTAGAATTGCAATTTATTTTTCTTTTTTTTTTCACATATCTATACTATTGGTCACTCCACGTCTGTTATGTTTCCACATCATTAAATGTTGAAAATGACTTGCTCACTTTGACAATGCCATGTTAGATATATTTATTTTTCCGACCCCCCCAAAATTCTTCAATATTGTAAGTGGGGATAAAAGGTCGGCTTCCCCGCAAAGCATTAATTACTTAATGAGCAAAATGAATACAAAAGAATTAGTAAATACATGTTAATGAAACAATTTTAGGAAACACAGGCTAAAGGGTGGATGAAACAAGAGAGCGGCCCATTTTTTGGCATACTTTTCCGGGTTTAGAATTAGCAGCTTTGAGCCCGTTAGGACCTTCATGGCCTTGAAACGCTCGGACCGCCTAGTGGCCTCCACCTCCCGGGATGATCCGTTTTCCAAAATGTCCTGCCAAGACAAAAGTCAGCACTGGTCAACGGAAAAACACTTGGTCAGTATGAGACAAAATTCGAGCGCGGGAGCCTTTCACCCACCTGGATGACCGACAGCGAGTGTTGGCCAAGGCATGGACATCCTCTGAGCTGCCGGGCGTCCGTCAGTGGCTCGGGGAAAGCCTTCAGCGTGGCGGCAGCGCGGCGGAACGCCACCGCGCGACCCTCGTCCTGGCTGAGCTCAGCGTTTTCAGCCAACAGCGACAGAGCCTCCTGAACAAGTAAATACATATTTACAACAAACTTCCTGCCTGCATGTTTGACTAGTGCCCAGTAAAAGAGGACATTGTTACATCTCCACTCTATGAACCATATTCATAATTAGTCACATGATGAGCATTTTTTTCTTGTCAAATATACAAACATAATACAAATCTAACAATAAAAATGTCAGCAAGAAAAATTTTTAGCTAACATTTTTAATAACCCCCCTACCCAAAAACAAAAAGGATTTACTAACCCTGACTGCAGTGAATAATAACAAAAATAAAAATGTGGAAATTTCAATTCAAAAATAAAATGAAAAATATCAAAAACAAAATAAAACTTTAAAAAAAAGAAATATTTTAATTAAATAAACAAAATAAAGAAAATAAATAACAAAAACTAGCAAAAAACAAATAACTTTTTAAACATATCGATGCATCCACTTTACCGCAATCGGGTCATGGGTATAAATATACAGATAAATAATAAATAAATACCACACTCAAAATTCAGTTCCAGAAAAATAAAATACATTTAAAGGATTCCAAAATGTTCAAAATAAAAAGAAACTGACTATAACACCCACTGTGAAGACGGCATTGCGGTGGTCCAGGGTGGTCCTCCTTTGACAAGCGTAGATGGGCATTGAGAAAGTCGCCGTCTCATCTCCGCTTGATGCCGGCCGCTCCTGCAGAACGAAGACAAATGTTAAAGAACTGCACAAAGCTGCTAAGCTCCAAATTTGCTTTCAACATTGTGATGCAGCAAGCAATGACAGAAATATCCGTTTTCCAAGGAACACTCGTGTTTTTGTACCATCAGTCGATGTTGCTGCAGGATGTCGAGGGGACATCCGGCACTCAGGCTCTCCGTTAACCACCTGATGTCCACCAGGTGAGCAGCTGTCGGGTCATGACCCTGTGAACTCAGCCAACTTTTGACCTCGTCACCCGAGTTCTTCTCTGAGATGACGTGTGTGACATTTTCACTGGTGAGACATGAACACAACGCCTGCCTTCAATTTCCAATGATTTACCCCATAATAAAATGATCTTCTGTAATCTATGTAATGTAACGTTATGTTGGTACTGAGAGACTAACGATTTTCTTAAGTGACAACTGACAATTTTGAAGTTTGTTATAACACTCTTGAGATTTTCTTTCAAATTATAAGTGCTTTGTAAATTAAAGTTTCACTGTAAATGACAACATACGTGAAGGACTCGTCGACCCTGAAGCCCTTTTTTCGTCCGAGCTCGGTGAGGAAATGTCTCCGGCTGGTTCCCATCTTCCTCTCCAAGAGGAAGAGGACCACCTGCGGGAACTTGGACGCGTCATCCCGGCTGTCGCTTGTCGAAGCACCGCCAGTCGAGGAGGACACTTTTCTTCGCTTTAGCGGCACCATATTTCACTCTGAGGGCCCCTCAATGTAATATAACAATAAATAATATCTAAATAATACGTTATTAGCATTTTGGTGACTATGTTAGATGGACCGAATTATTTCCGCATTATCTTCTTTGAATAGTGTTCGCAAACTTTCAGGAGTCACCGCCACCCGCTGGATGTTATCGGTACTACATGACACATTCCATCATAGCCTCAACAAACGTAGTACTGTAGTGATGGGAAGTAACGAATTATTAATACTTCATAATTGTGCTGAAGTGTATATAGATTTCCTGGTGTTTATATTGTATTTTTCGGACGATTTTTACTTTGACTGCCTGTATCTGAAAACAGATTTCTATGCTTTTGTCACAGTGGACTTTTTTCAACATCTGCGACCCCGCACCTGGATCCCCAAAAATCACGAATTCATAGATTACAAAAATTCATTTTGGTCTTCAAAATGATCAAAACGGCCACAGCATATAATAGTGTAATAGACAGTTATAAATTATTTTACTAGAGTACAGCAGTCTCACCAGTCTTTTTTTTTACACAAGTATCGGTACTATTAAGTATCTGTTCTGTCTGTACAGTATATGAGTATGTTGAAGCCTCTCATAAATACTGTATAGATTACATATAGATGCTTTATTAGCGTACTGTCAATATGATGTAGGTCAGGGGTGTCACACATTTTTGTCGCTGGCCATTGTTTCTCTCGGAGGACCGTTATGATTTTGAACCCACATGAATTTATGATCACCTAATGTTCTTAGTTTTAAACAACAAATTTATGTCGAACTAGTTTTGAAATCAGAAGCCAGTAAATTGTTTGTTCAACTATGTTTCCGTTTATTTTAAAGGGGGTATTGGTCACCAAGAAATATTGCAGTATCTCATATGTTAGTGTTGTGAAGGTAATTTGCAAGAAACATTAAGTCAAAGGACATGATTTGCCTTCGCATGGTACATAAAATGATATCGTGGGCCTCATCTGGCCCTGGGGCCTCATCTGGCCCTGGGGCCTCGAGTTTGAAACCAGTGATGTAGGTGGAACTCTGCTGTCTGCTGCCCCCTATAGGCATAAGCATTTGCTTTTCAAGTGGGAGGAAATAGCAAGCTCGAAGTATGCTTTTGTGCTTTTAACGTCACGGCGTCGTCTGCTGGCAGCTTTCAACAACGCGTCTGTTCGTGAACATGACGTCATAGAAATGACGTTTGACACGAGTCGCACAAGAGGCTGAAAATAGTTTGGGAAGAACGCAACCGGAACTTCCCTCTCCACCAATGGCGTGGAAATCAGAAGCCAGTAAATTGTTTGTTCAACTATGTTTCCGTTTATTTTAAAGGGGGTATTGGTCACCAAGAAATATTGCAGTATCTCATATGTTAGTGTTGTGAAGGTAATTTGCAAGAAACATTAAGTCAAAGGACATGATTTGCCTTCGCATGGTACATAAAATGATATCGTGGGCCTCATCTGGCCCTGGGGCCTCATCTGGCCCTGGGGCCTCGAGTTTGAAACCAGTGATGTAGGTGGAACTCTGCTGTCTGCTGCCCCCTATAGGCATAAGCATTTGCTTTTCAAGTGGGAGGAAATAGCAAGCTCGAAGTATGCTTTTGTGCTTTTAACGTCACGGCGTCGTCTGCTGGCAGCTTTCAACAACGCGTCTGTTCGTGAACATGACGTCATAGAAATGACGTTTGACACGAGTCGCACAAGAGGCTGAAAATAGTTTGGGAAGAACGCAACCGGAACTTCCCTCTCCACCAATGGCGTGTGAGAGCTACAGCGAAGGGCGTGACTGACAAGGTAAACGGCCCAATGGCAAGGCTGTAATTGCGCTAACGCATTCGAGCGGCAGGCGACTCGGCCAATCGCGAGCCTCTTCCCGAGCGCAGCCCCGGCGAGCGTGAAGGCGGCGCGCGCTAGGCACAGAGGAGGAGATGGGCAGAAGCTGAACATGGCGGATGGTGACAGCGGGAGTGAGCGCGGCGGTAGCGGCGGTGGCGGGGGCTTTCAGCACTTTCAGCGGGACCAGGAGACCCAGGAGCTGGCCTCCAAGCGCCTCGACATCCAGAACAAGCGCTTCTACCTGGACGTCAAGCAGAACAGTAAGGGCCGCTTCATCAAGATCGCCGAGGTCGGGCCCGGAGGCTCCAAAAGTCGGCTGACCCTCTCGCTGTCAGTGGCCGCTGAGGTGCGCGATTACCTCGGGGACTTCATCGAGCACTATGCCCAGCTAGGCCCTAGCAGCCCCGAGCAGATCGCACAGGCTACCGCTGGCGAGGACGGTGGGCCTCGGCGAGCCCTCAAGAGCGAGTTTCTGGTGCGGGAAAACCGCAAGTACTACTTGGACTTGAAAGAGAACCAGCGGGGGAGGTTTCTGCGGATCCGGCAGACCGTCAACCGGGGGCCCGGCTTCGGCATGGGCGGCCCGGTGGGCGGCATGCTGGCCGGCCAGACCATAGCCCTTCCGGCGCAGGGCCTGATCGAGTTCCGAGACGCCCTGGCCAAGCTCATCGACGACTACGGCGGCGAAGACGACGAGCTGGCCTGCGGCGGCGCAGGCGGTATGGCGGCGGGGGGCTTCGGCGATCTCCCCGAGGGCACCTCCATCATGGTGGACTCCAAGCGCTTCTTCTTCGACGTGGGCTCTAACAAGTACGGGGTGTTTCTGCGCGTCAGCGAAGTCAAGCCCAGCTACCGGAACTCCATCACGGTACCCTTCAAGGCCTGGGCCAAGTTCGGCGGCGCCTTCAGCCGCTACGCTGACGAGATGAAGGAGATCCAGGAGCGCCACCGGGACAAGATGTACGAGAGGCGGGACGAGTCGGAGGGCGACGACGTGGATGACGACTGAGCGCGCGCACGCACGCCGCCTCCGCCGTACGTGCGCCCCAGCGCGCGCACGTACACCCACAGCATTGGAGAAAAAAAAGAAGAAAGAGTGAACGAGCGTCCATCAGCCTCGTGGTGCGGTGTCACTTAGCACCCAAGTTGGACTCGGTAGTGTTCGAATCGTGACCTAAGTGCGTGTCGTGGAGGCTGAAAGGCTCCCGGTGTCCTCCTCGTTGTCGTTCACGTTGTGGGATGTTTTGTAGGTTGGCCTCGGAGGAGCAGCTGCCAATCAAAGTCTCACACACACACACACACAAATACACAAATGCAAACGCGCGCTCGCACACACGCACAAAGGATTACTGTCCGCCACATGTTTGACGAGGGGGATGAAGTCAGCCGCAATTACAGCCAGGGCACATTCTTAGCAATACCGGCAGAGGAGTGCAGCGTTTGGGGCTCCCCAGCAGAACCAGCAGAAACGCTTTTGCCATCGACCTCTCTCTCGCCTCACTCGGGACAAAAAAAAAAAACAAACAAACAAAAAAAAAAAAACGAACATCAGCAAGAGACGCTGCTGGACACCAACTAACACGTCCGTGGATGTTCTTTTTCCTTTTTTTCTTTTCCCAAGAAAAAAAAAAAAAAGAGAACTATATTATTGACACGAGATTATAGGAAAGTTATTACAAACCAGCGACAAAAAAAGATATTTTCAAATACTTATAAAGGAAATTGTATTGTGTAAAGGAAATTTCATGGGTTACGAATAAAGAAAATGTTAATTTCTTCCAACAAAGTTGACTCCCAACTTTTTTTTTTCCCTTCCTGAAAGAGAAGTTATGTTTTGGTCCAAATCCATAAAAAGGTGTGGCGAGAGGAATGGATGTTCCACTTGCTTTGGGGCCAGAGAGCAGCGGCTGCAGCAGCACATGGCACTGTCAGGAAAACACACTGCACAGACCCGCTAACGAATAACAACAGCATTGCGGCAATAAGAGATTTGAACACAAAAGGTGCAGCAACACATGTATACAGAGACGGTATAAGCACTCATTTGTCTGCTTGACTGCGCTATAGTGCACCACGAAGAGCCGCAACAGATTAATCCTCAGACGCAAGCTTGAGTTAATTTAATTCTTTACATTCTATTTTATAACCAAATTACAATATTTTTGTTTTTTTCAGACCAAAGCAATCCCTCATGTAAAATGGTGCCTTCTGGTGGCCTCTTAGTACGAAGTGTGACTATGTTGATCTGAGTGGAGGAGCTTCGTTTCGTCAGGCCTTGCCTCGGTGAAAAAAAGTGCTTTGGCGCCATCTTGGCTTTTGATTGGAAATTACAAACTTCTCTGGGTGGGCGTCAATTACGCAACTTCCAAAGACCAAACGAAATAGCGAGCAGATGGAACAACAATGTTTTCCCGCAAATACAACAACTACTCGGACTATAACTACTACTGCAACTTCCACTGCTACTAGTATGTCTTGTACTTCACTTGCAATGACTTTCTAGATAATTGCAAGAAGATACAACTATTAACTGCGACTAGTACTACAATTCCTTAAACTGCTACTTTTACAATTAAAACTAATAGAACTTCTTTTACTAAAAGTACTACAATGTACTACACTTGCAACTCCAATTATGGACAATTGCAACAACAGTAGTACAACAACTACTGCTACCACCTGCTACTCGTATTAGAATCTCTACACCTACTACAAACTCTAGAAGTGCTACTCCGATTTCTACTTTTGCTCCCATTAAAAACTCCATGACAACTTTTACCCCGAAAACAATTCCCGTGTCTACTACTCCACTTGCAACTACTTATTTGACACTTGCAACGACAGCACTACCACCATTTTGTCTGCTACTACATATGCACGTACTTTTTCTACAATCTCAACCACAGTACTGTAGCTCCTACTACTAGTATTGAATAATTTAAGAAATTTGGGGGTTAACCCCCCCACCCCCATGGGCGGCGTCCCCGACTTGACGTGTGTGCACGGCAGCTGCAAGTTTCAATGGAGAATGTGAGAAAGCCAGAATATGAGAATGTGGGCGGAGCCTACACTCATACACGCACACATTCCTGCACTGGGAGTCAGCTGGCGCACAAGCATACAATTGTGCCAACCCACGCCACATTCTCATTAGACAAGTATGTACACGCCCCCCATGACCCTCCCCCTTACGACTACCACTCACGCTTCTTACTAAGTACATTCAATGTCAAATTTGTCACGTACAGGGCCTACAACGCAATACAATCGAATATACACATGTGCATATTACTGCTTAAACTGCATCAACAATCAACGTATTTAGAAGCAGCAAGAATTGTCAGCAGCGGTATATGTAGCATAAAAAAAAAGTACCACCTAGGGTTAAAAGAATACAGACATACATGGAGACAGTCACAATTTCTCAGTAAGCTGCAGTAAGAGAAGTCATTCATCACAGAGCATAAAGAATATATCCCACTGAGTTTTGTGATATTGTCTGCCTATCTGTGTTGCTGCACCATTTGTCTTCAAGTATCACCTTATGGCACAGATTGCTATTTGCTTTTGTTATATACTCCATTTATTTGTGTCGTCTTGGGTTCTCCAGTTTTGTACAATTTTCCTTTAGGTTATTCATTAGTTTTGAATGTTTACGCTCTTCTTTGCTGTAAAGCGAAAGTGAAATGAATGTCACAATATCTCATCTAATTCCATTCACTGAAACGAAAGCTGTGAATGTCATCACATTTCATGAATCCTGCACATATTGAATTCTCATCACGACGTTGCGTGCCGGAGGCTCGGCGTCCTCCATGACCCCTGGCCAGTGACCGCTGACTAATGAGCATGCGCACGCAAGCACATGTGCAGTGTGGCACTGGTGCATTGTGGGAGCACAGCACACTAATTCCTCAGCAGGCAGCGAGACAAATCAAGCCTGGCGTGCTCGCGTCCCGGATGCGTTCATCCAGTGCCAGCGAGGCCGTCCGTCAGCCTCAAGATCATCACCAGCATTTAAATGCTCAATTCTAATATTGACAATTTTAGAATGACATTAAAGTCCGTGGCATTCATTTTAGAGCTTCTTGGATGTCGGATATTTTTGTCCAATCGGATGTCAACCTAATCTGCCCGGGGCCTTCACCACCTATCAAAAGTATGTTTGCAAAGGGATTGTTTTCATCAACCGGTCAAATTTCAAGCTCAGCCTCACGAGGCCACAACGCTGCCCCCTGATGATATCATTAAAAAATAATAATAATAATAACACTGTTATTACTACCTCGACTCCTATTTATTACACATGACAATTAAAAATTTTGCTGGAGATTTTAGAAAGGGTCATGGAAGACAACACCATTTGCTTTTGCGCACCACAAAAAAATGATGTTGTGGGGCAGATATGCCCCCCGGCCTTGAGTTTGACACCACTTTCCTACATGAGCTTGTTTGACGATAACCTTCAGTAGTCTCGCAATGGGGAAATTGTAATATTCAATCAGCGCTGACACTTTGTTTGTCATGACATTCCAGCTTGAGGCGTGTGCAAGGCATGTTGATGGCGCGTGCGTAGCGCATCACATGTCATTACAATTGATGAATAATTTCATTGGGTAAAACTGAAACGTGACGAAACAGCCCCCACTGCTAATCTAGTTAATGTTCCATGGGCCGCCACTACTGGTTGCGACAGCCGCTGGTAGATTAGATTGACACGGCAACACATTACAGGCTGATATATGATTGGACAAAAACCAAAACAAAAAAAAATAGCAATTGAGGGAAGAGGAAGCGGCAGAGAGGAAAGAGAGGCGGCGGAGAGGAGAAGAAGAAGAAACGGTGTCAACATGTTGGGAGTTTCAAAGGAATCCTGATACTGCAGGACGAAGAGGTTATTTTTAGATCCTGTTGCCATGTGCCCGCAATGTGACTGGCAGAGGCAACACACACTCACACACAAATACACACGTGCACAAAAGGTCAACGAGTTGCTGGCTGCTCCATAGCCTCATGATGACGTGACAAACGATAACATGACGTGATGAGATGAAATGAAATCCCGACATGCTAACACCACAACACGATGTGACAATTTGATCACATGACAAGATAACTCACGATTATCCAACACAGCGTGACGACACGACAACCTAATATGGCAACTCCAAGTGACGACACAGACTGAAAAAGCAAAGGAGTACATTGTTAACAAGAAAGTAATCTTTTTGTTTGAATGCTACAACATAGAAAACTAAGACAGATGTATTTAGAACAGGATTGACTTTAATTCCTAGGAAAATTGAATACTTGAAAGTATTAAAGCCAACGTCGCTGCTGCGGATAAAACTATAAAAGTGTAACACAAACAGGAAGTGATTCCACAACTTGAAACTCGTCTACAAACTACTCTCTAACTTATGAACACTTGCACTCCTCATTGACATTTTTCTTTTTTTACATTCAGTTTTCATACCAAAAAAAAAAAAAAAATTACAAAATGGAACACGTTATTCAAATAGTAAAACTATTTCAACAAATCTTGAAATCAAACAAGATTTTCTGCTGGAAGATGACGGCATATCAAGTTCTAACAGCAACTGATCAGACACGCGTACGGAATGAGAGAACATGCGTGATACTTTGCTAACTAGCCCGTTGCTAATCACGCTAACGAGAGTCTAACGCTGAGCTTTTCATTGGCTTTAATTTCTCTTCTTCATAAAACTACTAAAACAAAAGCCCTCAAAAAATAATCTTATTAAATTGGCTAATCCACCCTCTCTAACATCGATTGTCCAACCGTAGCTTTGTTTAGCTTATTTTAGTTTAGCACTTAGCCTGTTAAATACCCAAACACGGAGAGTTTAGGGTGTACTGAACCAGTAACGCAAAAAGTCGACTCAAAGGCGTTGTCAGCATGACAAACATTAGCTTAACCACTCATTAGCTTAGCCTTAGTACCTTTTAGTATTGACCTCCAAGGCAAGGGAGCTAAAGTTAGCGTGTCGGCTTATGTTTCAGGGAATGGCCAAGTAAATTCAAAAAACATCCAAGTGACATATTAGCTTCCAGATAGGTAGATGAGCTAAATGAGCTTTGGCTAAAGCTTTTGCATGCATTTGATAACTAGTGTCAGCTGGTAAAAAAAAAAAAAAAATCATAAAATAAAATTACTAAGCGACGTGTGCGCGCTACTTCTCCATCCATGTTGGCATGCTGCTCACACTCACACACATGAAGACAAGAGGACAAGATTCAAGGTGCTAGTTTGGGGTTCCAGTTAAGGATGAGTGAAAACGTCACAAAACAAAGATAACTAAACCATCAATTAATCAACAAAAACAACTAAAGAGACGCCACCTAGCTACCGTGGCTAACTTGAGCACAAAACCAAAACGTGGAATGGGATTGTTTTTAAAGTGTCGATCAAGATTGAATCTTTTTTTTCTGTGAGACATTAGGCAAAGAAAATTCTTGTGAAGTAAAACTTTCCGCAGTGAGCACCACCAAAGCCTCAACACCCTCTTGGCGTAACCACGGAAACCAGCCCGAGCGGTCACGTGACCATGCAGCCTAAGGAGAACATGCGTCGCTGTCTGAACGGACGGATGCTCGCACACGCACAATTTGGCACGCAAATAGCAAAAGTGACCAATGGCAATGGTGAACTTGGAAGAAAGGCACCGCCCCAATTAACCAAAACCAAATAATAAAAATCTACACGCAGTGTTTATAAAACATAATAATAATAATCTTGATGAAAAATAATAATGATAATTACAATGACATAAAAGAAATGGAGACCAGTCTCGTCCAGTCAGATGAACGTTTGAAGAGGTTGTCGCTACGCACGAGCCTCGTCACCTTCTTCGTCGTCGTCGTCTTCTTCTGTCCCATCTGCAAAAGTCGACCAATGAGAGCACAGAACAGTGGAGTGATGGGGCGGGAACATGGTGGCACATGGAGGAGCATCTTTTAAATTCAACATTAACAAATAACATCATGCTATACACAACATTAAACAAAATGAAAGAATGTACAAGCAAATTAGATGAAAATATGAAAATAAATTGCTATGGACTAGATCATAAATTTAGTGCATGTCATGTAATCAAATTTTAAAATGTAATGCTAATAAAACTAATCGTGTCAAGGTTTAAAATATAAACCAAAAATATGACATTTTAAAAAATAAATAAAATCCTAAAAATAAAAGCATTTACATTAATGTTAAGATAATATAGAAATTAAAAAATAAATTTAAAAAAAGCATTTGAAAATAAAATAACAATTGAAACGAACTTATTTTAAAAAATAATGCTTAAAATCCTAAATGAATTGAATACATTTTTTAAACTATTGATGCAAAAAAAGATAAAAGAAGCAATATTGCTGATACAAAAAAAACAGATAAAAATAACATTTGAAAGGAAAAATAGTATTAAATGTTAAAAACAGAATAATGCTAAAATTAACAATTTGAATAAATGTTAAAAAAAATGAAAAGTGAAATGCTTTAAATAAAAATAAATGAATTAAAACCCTGTAACGCTGCCATTTAAAATGAACGCTAAAAATATATTAAAATTAGGAATCAAATATGATCAAATCTGACCAATGGGAGCAGACTGAGGGACAGGCATTGTGTGAACTGATCAATGAAAGCAAAGAACGGTGACAAACACATACACCACGTTACACACTTACACAAACACACACATAAGCCGAGCTGTAACGTGTGCGGTTGCGTTCACCTGCCACACTAGCAGTAGTTGTCAATGGTGTCAAAGAAAGAGAAGTTCAAGTCTGGAGGAGAAAGTCAGCAAAGAAAAGACAGGAACCATTTTTGGTGTTTGTTTAGTATAGGAAACAGGAAACAGGAAGTGGTTAGGTATGAGTGCCACGAGGATGCGACGTGGAGGGACCGCGAGCAGGTGGTTGGACGGGCGGCCGCAGATGCGGCCGCCATCTGGGCTAACCTTGAGCGGCCGAGGCCGCGTTCCTGTCGTTGAGCAGTTTCGTGTGACTGTTGGGAAGTATCTTGATCTCCGGCGGGTCTGGGCTAGGGCCGCCGCCGCCGCCGCCCCGCGACGCCATCAGGGCGTTCAGGTACTGCAGGCGGGTCACCTGCACGTGCACACACACACACGATGCATGAATGGAAAGAGCATCTCGTACCGACTATATACATGCAAGGTCACATCCATAATCTCACACACACTGTCATAGACACACACACATGCACACGCAAACGTACAGTGTGACTTGACAAGTACGTACCCGGATGAGCTGCAGGTCGGTGAGCGCTCGGACCGTGTAGTCCGGACAGTAACTGGACGGACTGGTCGCCTCGGACGCGTCAAACGGATCTCGGGGAGATTGACGCTGAGTCGATACCGGGGACTGATGCACTGTACACGCACACGCACATTTACTAACCATCTGAATCAAAATAACAATGAATCGTGAAATATCAACACATCAAATCAAACTTGAAGTCCTGACCCATGCTGGTGTGTGTTGTTGCAGTTCCTACGCTAACCTGAGGATGGCAGTGTGAGTGCCGACACGCCGTAATAGGTGAAGGCGCCGTTGTCAAACTTGAGTCCTTCTTTGCCGATCTCCACCTCCACTCGTCCCTGCCGCCACAATATGTCCACTTACTCTACGTCTCACCTCGCTCTCTCACACGCTCTCTCACACACTCTCCCACGAACACACAATGTCACAGTCTCGAACACTCACCCACTCACGCACGCACGCACCTGCAGCAGCAGTATGAAGTAGTCCACTGGGTGGTTGCGGGTGTACAGATAGTGGGCGGGGCTGAGGCGATTGCTAGGGTCAAAGTGCACCTCCTGGTTGACACTGGGGTGGCGCAGAAGGTGGAAAAGGATCTTCTCAGACACACGCGCCGGGCTGAAGTGCTCCACCTCTGCGCGACATCAAAGACACGCCACATGCGGACACACTGTGAGGACCTTCGATCGGGCCGAGGAGCACGCGCCATTGGGAAAAGCCTCGTGGGGCTCAATTCCAAAATGGCTGACGGGAAGCGCTTGGCGACAACACGCACCTCTGGAGAGGAAGCGATGAGTGGCGAGCAGCAGCTGCGGCGACGTCTGGATCTTTGGCTCGCCTTCGGGCATCTTGAAGAGCGAGAACTCATCGGGGGCGCCGCGAGGCTCCACAGGGATCTCCAGCGGGGGCAGAGGACGCTTTACCTTCCTGTCCACTGCAAAGGCATGCGAGAAACAGACGGCGGTTAACCCTCAAATCCACACGTCATCACGACTTGCTTTGAGAGAACCTACGGTAACCATCGGACTCGTCCAGGATTTCCGACTTGATGATCTCCTCGATGACGTCCTCCAGGGTGACCAATCCCAGCACCTCGTAGAAGGGGTCACCCTCGCCCTCATTGTTCACCTTCTGCACGATGGCCATGTGAGAGTTGCCTGGACGCAACAAGCTAACGTTAGTGCCAAAGGAAGTAGCACCGGAACACGCAAGCGAACCGGTAAGTCTGACCTTTCTTGAACTCCTCCAACATGGCGTCCAGCTTGGTGTCGTTGAAAACAAAGTGCAGCGGGTGGTTGTAAAACTTGGTGATGGTGGTCATGGGCGTGCAGTCGTCAGGATCCACGAGTGCCAAGTCCTTCACGTACAGGATCTCCACGATGTTGGACCTGCACGCCGTCGCACCGGCGACAATTACTCGCAAAATCGGTTAGCGTGAACATTTGCTTCATCCTGCATGCACCAACACTAACAATGGCTGGAAAATAATCAAATTCAGTTTTCTTCCCGCAATGTCCAGTAGTAATGCACAAATGAAGCTTCATGAAGCACTTGTGATATTTTTTTGACTCCTCTGGATGCCATTCTTTGTTTAAAGATGCAATGGAAATGTAATACGTTTTCATTGCACATGTTTTTTAAAGACAAGAGCACGATCTGGGGGGAAAAAAAAGAAAATTATCACAAGTGCTTCATGAAGCTTCATTTTCCGCTCTCTAGTTTAGTCTTGGATCATTTGTGGGTTTTTTTTTCTTTTAACATCAAAACTTCGTCAGATTAGTTTTTATTTCTTGTAATAATACAACTATGCACATTTTCAAGTTTTTGCTGTACATTTTGGAGTTGATTTTTGGAAATAGCATCTTTTTTTTTCATTGTAATTTTACAATTATAAGAATAAACCCCCTGTCTGGTTGTTGACAAATATTTCTGCCTGCTACACTCCTGAAATTTCATTTTGCTCATTCTAGTGTCAATTATTTTTGGGTTACGTTATGATAAAAAGTAAAATTGTATCAAATGAGCTTTGTCAGCAGGTGGCGCCAAATGACACGAGTGCACATGAGGAGCAGTCGGGTCTAAGTTGAAGTGTTAGCTCCCACCTCTCCTCTTCATAGATGGGCACACGCGTGTAGCCACTCTGCATGATGTCCGACATGGTGGAGAAATCCAGAAGGGTGGAGCTGGGCAGCATGAAACAGTCCTTGAGGGGCGTCAAGATATCCTCAACCGTCTTGCTGCGCAGCGTCCCACGGCTGAACTCCTCCTTCACAAACTCACTGCGACAAGACACACGCAGACGTGGCGTGACAATGCACAGCGCACGCAAGACTCATTCTTACATACGGCGGTGGGCGTGTCCATGAACGTGCCATTTTATTAAAAGACTACTCAGAATATATGTCACCGGGTACTACCGGTAGTTAGGCCCCAAGGATAGCATGAGTAGCCCACGGGTATGTTCTGAAAATAACTCACCAGTAATGGGACACTTTGACTTACAAACACGACGCACCTTTCTTCTGTACCAAATACTCAATATTTTTTCCATCCATCCAACCATTATGCAAGCCACGAGGGTCGCAGGGATTCTGGTACCTATCCCTGCCGTCTTTGGGCAGTATGCGGGGTACACCCTGAACTGGTCGTCAGCCAATCGCAGGGCACACATAGACAAACAACCATTCACACTCAGAATTACACCAAAGGACAATTTAGAGTGTTCAATCAGCCTGCCATGCATGATTTTGGAATGTGAGGAAAACGGAGTACCCAGAGAAAACCCACGCGGGCACGGGGGCACATGCAAACTCCACGCAGGAAGGCCGGAGCCTGGAATCTACCTCTGCGAGGCGGACGTGCTAACTAGTCGACCCCGTGCCACCTTTATATTTTGTTTACAAATAAAATGGGGAAAAATGTGCTATTTTTATTGACCCCAATATTAAAAGAAATAAATAAGTCACATTTTAAAAAACATTGCCGTTATCTGAGGCGGGCAGCCATACCTGTAGGGGTCGTTGACGCTGGTGCGGATCATCTCCATGGCTCGCTCGCGGATACAACAGGTGCTGATGTCGCGCCTCAGCGCCAGGTCCAGGACCAGACCCAGGGGGCAAGAGAGCGGGCAGGTGAGCACCATGCTCACCTGGGCCAGCCAGGTGAGGCCTGGAGCCAGCTGGAAGCCATAGCCGGAGCACACCACGTGAGGCAGCAGCTCGGCCAGGAAGAAGAGCATGAAGGCGGCGGCGAAGGCGGCCGACGCCACCGAGCCCAACGCCCGGAACAGCAGGACCCCCACGGCCGAGTGAGCCAGGACGCACAGGAAGAGGAGAGAGCACGCCTGCCACACACAACGTACGCCAAACCAAAACACACAAGTCATGGACCCACATGACTCACGTCACCAATTTTCGGACTTGGAGAGGCTCAGAACTATGTAGAACTGAATTGTGAAGATATAGGGCAACAGTTTGTCTCATTTCAGTTTTCCTCATATTTTGGGCGTTGCTACAAGGGGGCCCAGTGACACATTTTGAGCACCTTTGTGCTTTTGAGCAGTGATTCACAAACTTTATTGAGGCAAGGCACATTTTTTTAAGTTCGAAAAATCGCATGGCACACCTCCAAACAAAATTGTCACAAAGACAGAATACATTTGTCAACTTCACAATTTTTGCCATTGAATACAAGATCTTTTTTTTTCTTTCGGTCACTATAAATTGGTGGTATAGATAGATGGGCAACGACACATTATTTGCTATTAATAAATAATCCTCTCACCAATAAAATGAAATTTGATAAGTTCCGCTGGAGCTCTCACAGGACACTAATGTGGCCCGGCACACTGGTTGGGGGAATCACTGCTTGAGAGCACCTCGTCGTTACAGCGAGTGTTGGCGAGTTAACAAATGACAGAGCAGTGGTGCGAGTTGAAAAAGTTTCCAGACTTTGTTTTCTCATCCTTTGAATTTGTGGAGAGGGCGGCTTAATTTTTTACAATTTTTAAGCTTCATTCCATTTACTTTGTGCTGGCACAAGGTTTCTGGGGCAGAATTAGTCCTTGTAGGTCTTGCGCAATTCACAGCAAATATTATGATGATGATGATGGTTATTATTATTGTTATTATTATTATTACCATAAAGTTCCCTCTTCTCCTGACGGGCTCCAGACGCTTGGCGGCGCGCTTCTCCTCCTCGGACCCGCAGCTGTGGAGCACGTAAAGCTCGACCGGGTCGAGCCACAGCAGGCTGAGCTGAACCGTCCTCAGCAGCCCGCAGACGAGCACCAGCATCGGCACCAGCACCGCCAGGCCCCACGCCGGGATGTGCTCAGCGGGCAAAGGCTCGTCCGAGCTGACGCGCAGCCTGTCCTCGCTCACCGAGGTCCACTTGCCCCCGCTCTTCATGCACACGTGATGGAGGTTCTGATGGAGGTCCCGCTGCTCGCCGCCGCCCCCCAGCTGGACCTCCACTGTCAGCAGTCCGCTGCAATCCTCTTCGGCCGCAAATGGCTCCTTCACCAGGAAGGCGGCCTGCCGCCGTCTGTCTTCGTCCTCGCATGGGTCCCCGAGCGCCCCCTCGGGCGCGAAGGCCAGCCACGGCCAGGTCTGGTTACTCCGGTCGGGGCCGAAGAGCCGCAGCTTGAACGAAGCTCCCCGGGGCGCCGAGATTATCCCTCCTTTCATACACACACGGCCCGCGGGGTCTTCAGGGCGCAGGCGCACGACGGGCGGCGTCGCCTGGCCGCACAAGCCCAACCGGATCCCGCACGACAACAATACCATCAACAATATCATCAACAGCAAACGTAGACCTGCCAAGCTGGCCACCATATTGGAATTGGTCAGCCTGGCTCCGGGGCGGGTCATGTGACTCTACTCCGCGCCAGGCCCCGCCCACTCGGAACCTTGCGCCGTTCAAATCGTGGGACAAACAATAAGACAAACATCTAAAATCGAATAACTAACATTTGAAGCAACGTACGTTGTACATACATCGAAGATACAATTAAAACACCTCCATTGAGTAAACCGCATCCAACCGATGAGAATAATGCTCATTTGTGGGCAGGATACGTTTTACTTTATGATAGGTACGTAATACGAAGTACCACGCCGTATCTTCTGACATTTATGTTAAACACATTCCCACTTAAAGCATATAACCCTCACTGAATAACTAACTATAATCAATGAGTAATAAATGCGACTAAACAACTCGAAACTCAAACTTACTGGCGCGTAATGCATCACAAGGTCGCCATCGTGGGGTTTGGGAAACTGCGCGCTTCGGCGGCCATTTTGGCTTCGCTTACACAAGGCTGATCTGATGAGCGGACAATTTGGCACCGGGTTGTTTGTTTTCATCTCCAAGGGCGCGTGGCGCATTACAATCATGGGAAAGACGAGGACTTAACGTGTTGAAAACACGCCAATGAGTCAACGGACTTGGACCATACATCGAAAATACAATTAAAACACTTTCATCGAGTCGTTCACATAATGCCTATTTGTGATCACATTTAGTATTGATTTGAAAGAACACGTGTACTAAGCAGCAGCACGTCTCGTAAGCCGACATCCATCCGTTAAAAAAATCAGTTTATCCTTACAAGGGTTGAAGGTGTGCTGGAGCCTACCACAGATGTCTTCAGGCTGTAGCCGGGGGACACTGAACTGGTTGCCAACCAATCGCAGGCCACACAGACAAACAACCATTCGTGGTCACAATCACACCTTGGGATAATTTTGAGTGCCCGATCAATTTGCCATGCATGTTCTTGGAATGTGTGCGAGTAACCGAAGTACCCTGAGAAAACTCATGCAGGCACGTGGTGAACATGCGAACTCCACATAGGAAGGCCGGAGCCCTGCATCTCTGCACGGTGAGCCCGACGTGCTAACCAGTCGATCACCGTGCCGCGTAAACCGATATATAAATTAAATATTGTCTGTAATCGGATTTTAAAAGATAACGTGGATGACAGAACACAATAAGTAATAAATACGACTCAACGATTAAAACACAAATCTTTCTGGTAGGCATTGAACTTAATAAGAGCGAGCCAACATGGCGTTCATGAAACTGCGCGAACATTGGCAGCCACGTTGGCTCTGTTCGAACGTGCCAAAGACATTGACTTTACTGCCAACAGTCTATTGTGTTTATTTGGTAGTATTTCTCCTGCTTCCAAAATGTGTATATACACCACATAGTGTAGTTTCATATTAGTTTAAATGCAGATGAGACACAAGGTTGGGGGAGGAACTTCCGTTTGCTAAGAGTTCAGATGAATGAGCCCACATCACAGGTGTTGTGTAGAGAAATAGAAGTCATGTTTATTCATGAACCTGTGACAGATTCTTCTGATGCCTTTTATAAAACAGGACAGCAAATGTACACATTGCACGCACTCCCGGCCATGAAACATTGCATAAGACACGCTAAATATTCACCAGCAAAGTCAAATGTGTTAATAAGTGTCTTTCGAAAAGACCTTTGCATCCAAAACTTGACTTAACTGCACTGTCCAACACAGAGTATTCCATTGGTCTAATTATCATTGTGAATTTGTCAATATTACAAGAAAGTGATGCACAAGGAAGGATGGTGATGTCTATGGAAACCCGTTGGAACATTTATTCCATATCCTTGCTATCCATCTTAAGGTCCACAAAATACTTAACTCTTTGTCCTCACAAGTAGCAACTTTGGCATCCTAGTCGCGAGGGAAACGTGCAATCGTTGAAAACAGCGTGCTACTAGTGAAGCGCTAGATCCAATAAGATACTAGTGCCTACTAGTGTTACTGCTGCAGCACAGCAGTAGTTATATTGCATAACAGTAGACCAAAAGTTACTAGTCAGACACAGTCATTCTGAATTCTTACTAATGAGGACAAAGAGTTTACAGGTTGTTCAACTGGAGTGCTCCCACCATAGCCGCCAAAACGTGCACAAGGAAAGAAGGATCAAGCAAGAAGTTGAATATTTGTGAGGAGAAGGACCGTGAGGAAGACGGCGGAGGAAATCAAAACTTTGGTTGTCAAAATGCTACATAGGATGAGTGGGGAGTATGAGGTCAAAGCTTGTGTGCTATTTATTGCTCAGAGAACATCCCATAATAATCTGGCATAAAGGTTGATTCTATACAGTGAACCCCCACTATATCGCAGATTTTTGAAGTATTTTTTTTAATGGCTTTTGGGGATATACAGGCAAGTCCCAGTTAAGAGCTATGAAACTTTTGTGTAGTACCACATTGTGCCAGAAGATGTCGGGCAGCACTGAGCTCAACTGGAAGACAACCAGCATCATTAACAACAAGAAGAAGACACAGGAAGTAAACTAAACCTGAGCTTCACTACTAGTTATTACTGTTTGGATGTATCGCTGCTCCGTGTGTGTGTGTGTGAAGTAGCAGTTGTTCAAAGATTTACAATTCCGTAACTTTGTTGTTCATTTCATTTTCCCCTTATGTGTGAGTTCAGCATATGGCTAACATTAAGCTAGCAAACTTTCATTTGATGAAATAGTTTGGTTGAACATTTTGGTATCACAATAAACAACCTTGAATTTATTATTTTTTTTGCCTATCAGTTTGTATGGGCTCCTGCTCCGTGTGCATTAAACTCGCAGTTGTTTGATGGTTTGGAAGTAGCATAACATCAACATGGTGATTATTATATGTTAGCATTAAGCTGGCAGACAATCATTATGTCTTGATTGAAGATTTGGGTATTTCGATATACAGTACAATGATTGATTTTTTTTTTTTTTTGTTATGTGAGAATTATAAAAAGGTAACTTCAAGTGGGAGTGGCAAATAAGCAGTTTGAAGCAAGCACGCTTGGCTTTTCATTTGGATTTTCACCAGGTATGTCTTCCCCACGATAAACGGGGGTTCACTGTATAGCACATCTTTTCTATACATACGTATATATATATTTGAGTATCATCTGCTCAGATATTTACACAAAAAATAATTTGATTCAGTGCAAACTAACCAAGAATAAATAGAGGACACTAATGTCGCTAAAGTATCTTTCTTTCTTTTGTTTTTTTTTTTACATTGCACAGTAGCCAACCTGCAAAACCGACACACATGGACCCACAGGCGGCTTCGTTCCGCCACGTACGGTAAAAGGCTACGAGTGCTTCCCAGGTCCCGCCCAACGAAAGCCAACAAGAGTAGCAAAGACGACGCTTATTTCCCGAACAGTACAAGAAGAATATTGTGCTTTCATGGTGCTGTGATGTGTTCAAGTACCGTTGTAAAACAACATTCCCACTGACGGATCAAAACATGCTACATGCTGCGGATGGAAAGCGTAGACTTGTGCTTCCCAACCACTGTGCCAATTTCACAGAATTAGTTGGAAGTGATTATTTATTTGGAACCAATTATTTCTCTTCGTTGAACGACGTGAAGCGACGGGTAAAACTAAGCTCCAGATGTTACTTATTTACAGTGTGGACACGCATAATTCCCACTAACCCGGCAATCTTCTAGTTGAAAAAAACGTAAGACTGGTCTTAGGCCTCACAAGTGTAAAGTGCTAGCTTATGTATTTTTTTCCATTTTAAATAAATATTTTTCCCTTTACAACATCATAGTTTCATAAATAAGATTACATGCTAGAAGTGTTAGCATCTGTTAGCTGATTTGCATTCTTTCCAGTGTCGCTATGAATGTGCGAGTGAGTGTATATGTAAATGAATCTACCCGAATGACAGTTTAGCTTAGCATTGAGGCTAAAGGTTGATACGGCATGCGATGGTATGTTTGTCCATTAGTCTTTGTGTGTAAACGTGCTGAATTCCTAACTTCCACAGTTAATAAATACACAGAAACTGTCTCAAAAGACATAGCCACAAGTTAAACATGAAGCCACGGCTGACATTAGCCGTTTAGCTTAGCATGCTAACTTCGCCAACAAGTTGACATTTGGTCAGAGAAACTAGAGGTACCCTAGTACTGGTCTCATGTCAATCGCGGGGCACATATAGGATATAGACAAACGACATTGACAATTTATAATAATTTAAAATCTTCAAAGAAGCTAATATGTTTCTGGAATGAGGGATTCAATTCCCTACTGGTAGAACACGCTTTGATTGGAACCCTTGAACCTCAGCACAATGAGGTGGATGCCCTAACCACTCGTACACCGCCCAACCTGCTAACCTTAGCATTAAAGAAAAATTCCCTTTTAGTGGCTGCACACATATGTGTGCCCATAATGGCGTATGTGACGTTACATTTTCAATGACCACGATGCTCAGCAACGCTGAGCTAGATGCTGCGTCACATTTAAAGGCTAGCAAAACATAATGCTAACTCGCCATCCTACGATCACTTTTGTATGGAAAAAAAAAATGAGGTCAAATATGCTTAAAGTGAGCTTGTGACTCAGCAACATCGACAACCACCTTTTGTTGAAATACGGTGACATCAGTTTTTCAGATCACAGTGATGGAGGAGCTAACGATGCTAACAAGATAGCAGCCGGGCCATCAACCTCACGCCCAATATAAAACAAAGATCACCGGAGTCCTAAATAAATACATAAATAAATAAATAACTATCCAATAAATATTATATAAACACCTTTTGTCAGAATAATGCCCCAAAAGTCAAGTGTCCCGAACCCTGACTTTTCCTGAACACAGCTGCTGTTTCACCCCTGCTCTTCTTCTCCGCAACAATCTCAGAATCAATCAAAATCATGGCAAAGCGCATCAGTACCTTCCTCCCAGGCTAGTGGCACCGGAAAAAGTAGCCCGCTTACATGGGCAATGTGAAAGGGGTCAGTGGGGCCTTCATTCAACTCGGTTACCTGGAAGCTGGGGAGTTCTTTGTTGTTGCTTTTCACAATGAACATCTAACACAAGGAAAGTATGAAAAAAGCCATTTTCGGTGTCAGCGTGAAAGGGGGTTAGTGGGTTATTATTCCTCTCTGTTACAACTCAGATATCGCCTGTGAAGCCAGTTCGACTTTCACATCCACTGTACCGTGTTGATGTCTTTCACACAGAACAGCGACAGGAAAAAGACACATTAGGTGGGCGGTGTGAAAGGGGCTGGATGGTTCTCACCACCCCACCCTTTGTGACATCCAATATTACTTCTGAAGCCAGAAAATTTGTGGGGCAACGTTGACACGGCCTTTCTGTTTTGGTGCCTCTCAGACAGGAAGAAGTGGAAAAAAAAAAAAAAAAACAGATTCGATGGATAGTGTGAAAGGGTCTACTGGGTCATTGTTCATTAACGATTATTACCTCTGGTAAAGTCATGGGTCGACTTCGGGACACCTGGTCCATGTTGGTGGTTTTCTCACAGAAAAGCACCGTTGGTGAAACGCCAAGGAAAAAGTAGATGAGAAAGTGGTAATTGGGTCATTATTTATCAATGGTGACATGCAGATCCTTCGCATTCTTCTTGGGTCGCGTCACGGGGGAACAGGAAGTGATGCGTGTCAAATGGTACTCTCGGTATGCGCGTGCGGGTGCGTGAGGGGCTGGCCGGGCCGCCGGGGGTCCGCGCAGTTACGCTGCTCGCCCAGCAGCGTGGCGGTCTCGCCCGGGATGCCCTCCACGTCCCCGGGCGGCGTTGTTTGGCGCAGACCGCCGCCCTGCGCCGGGACGACCTGGTTGCTTGGAGGTGCCGACTGGCTTGGGCGCTGCGCCAAGGCGCCGGCGGCAGTGCCGCTGGGGGGCGGCTGAGCGGTGCGGCTGGGCTGAGCGTTGGACGGTAGACGCTTGATGGGCGGCGTGGCGAGAGGCAACAGGGGGCGCCCGCCCGACGGCGTGGCGGGAGGCACCGCCGTGTCCAGACGCTGTAGACTTCCCTCGGGGGACTGCGGTGTGCTGTCCAGACGCGACGCCAGCACGCCGTTCTGGTACTGCGCTCGCGTGATCTGAGAACCATAAACACCAAATTCACTTGACATGCACCCGTTGTGTCCGTCTTTGATCTTGAAGCATTCTACCTTGACAAACTGCAGGTCGCTGAGCGCTCGTACGCAGAAATCCGGCACGTACTGGAAAGGAGTTCCCGCGATTTGACTGTTGCTGCCGCCTATGGAGCCGCTCTCCGCAGCGCCGCCGCGCTCGCTACAGCTGATGGACGCCGAGCGGTTCAGGTTGCCCCCGTGCGACGGAGAGCGGAACTCTGGGATTGGACGGCAAGGGTGTGCGTCAACGTCGTCGTAATTTACACACGCGCAGATAAACAGCACGTTACTTGAATGCAAAACACAAAGGTGGGGGGGTGAACGACAAACATGCCGCCGCGCATTGTTTGGCGCAGGACTCTCATTGGCTGAGGTCTGCGATGTCATCAGTGATGTCATGGAGGGAATCAGGGGTGGGTGGGAGTTTACTTGATGGCAAGGTGAATGCGGGGGGGGGGCAGCAGTAATGCAGGGAAACGTAAAGGAAAGGACAGATGTTAGCATGCTTAGCTTACTTAGCGCGGGAGAAGAAAATCGTACGTGCGTCGCTGCCTTTGACGTTTGAAGCTACGTGACGAAGCGAGCTGTGACTATACACGCCTTTGTAGTGACAGTCTTTGATGTTTCGACATATTAAAAAGGGACTTGCGCCTGCGCCTCTTTACTCACATCAGTCGTGTGTGTGCATCTGCACCGACGTCTCCTCTTTCAGTTATTTTTGGTGTTGTGACTGTCTTTGATGTTTCAAGGATTTGTGCCTCTCTACGCGCCCGCCGTTGTCCGTCTTTGATCATGTTTAACATCTCTGCGCGCCCCATGTCTGTTGCAGAACGATGCATGAAGAAGCTGCGGGTCTTTTCGGCGGCCGTCGTGTCTCTGTCGTTGATGTTTAACATCATGTTGCAAAGCGGGTTGTAAATGTTTGATTTTAACGTGATGATTTATTTCTTCAGCCGGAGACAGTGTACGTTGATGAATATTTAAATGATTAAAAAAAAAATGTAAATGAACGATTATTACAATCACAAGGCTGATTTCCGTCGTTTGCCGTTCAAAAGCGTGCGCCTTAAGAGTGTCTCCGATGTCGAAGAGCAGTGCATCGCTTGGTTGTTAGCACTGCTTTTAGCATTAGCATTCCTGGGCCAGGAATAACTTGGAATGTTGAGCTCATTTTGGACAAGGCGTGGGGGGGGGGGGGGGGATTTATCACCACGGAAACAGATGCTGGAAGCTGCTGAGTTGTTTCGAATGTTTTCCTTGTTAACTCTCAGCTGCCCCCTGGTGAACAAACTGAGCGCCGCAGCTGTTCCCACTTGAGGATTAAACCACTTTGACTTTGCTCTTCAATGTCGCCGTTGAGGTCAAACGCTAACGGCGAGCGGTTTGCTGAGCGAAAGGCTGAGGCGACGATGATGATGATGACGGCGGTGATGAAGACGAGGGTGAAGGATGAGCGATCCACCCCCCCCACCCCCCTCATCCACCCCCACCATGTTTACCTGGGAAACGAGAGAACACGGAAAACCTCTTAAGAGAGAGGCGCCTCGGAGGGGGGGACGCCACCGACGGGGACAGAGGGGGGGTCACGGCTGGGAGGAGGAGAGGCCGGGGGCGGGGCCGGGGTTGGTGGTAGGAGAAAGATAAGAGAGGATTTATTTGTTGTTTGATTGTTTGTTTGGACAGCAGACTCCAACGGGGGAGCCTCACGAGACACTTGATTCGGCACAACAGCTCATCGCAATCCCGTCTTTAATCAAAGTGCTTCGCCACCTTTGAACTATCTATTTTCAGCGGCGGATTAAGACGAGCGCTCCGGTTGACGTTGGACATGTCGGATGAGCGCGTCAACGCACACACACACACACACACCCACACACACCCGTAACGTTACATAATCACACACTTAGCTTCAAAAATACGAAATGGCTTCCTTCTTTAGAAGAAACCGTTCCGTGAAATCAGCGAACAGATGGAAACATACATCACAATAAATGTGTTTCTTTGTGTGTGTGTGTGTGTGTGTGTGTGCAGGCTCACCCAGTGATGGCGTGCTGAGCGCCATGACGCCGTAGTAGGAGAAGGGGCCCGTCTCAAACTTCATATTCTCGTTTCCCGCCTCCACCTCAACTCGACCCTGAAATACACACGTGTGAGCACACAATCACGCATGTATGCACGGACACACACACACACACACACACGCACGGACACACACGCACACACACTCAAGTGTGACAGCATCTGTGTATGTGTGTTCTGGTGTTCTCCAGTGACATCCACACGATTAATATTGTACCAGAGGCTGTGGTGTGACCTTACTGAAAGCTAATCCGAGCCGGTTTCTGTTCATGTAGCGGTTTTACATACCTGTAGAATAAGCACAAAGTAGTCCACAGCCTTGCCACGCTGGTAGAGGAAGTGCTGCGGGGCGCGTTTGTCGTTGTCGTCGAATTTCAGCTCCTGCACGACGTCGGGATGCCTCAAGATCCTCAGCAGGACCTTCTCGGTGACATGGAAGCCACCGAACAGGCTCACCTCTAAGAGGCGCAACAGAAGAACACCTCGTAGCTCACAAGTCCATTTACACGATGAACAATTTTGTCAGACAAAGGTTTGCTGCCAAAACGGGTTGCTATGAAACATCTAGAAGTGCGTTAGTATGATAAAGTATAAGTACCAAAGGGTGCAGTAATTTAGAGTACTACCATGTGGTTAAACATTGTAGGCAGCAAGTAATAAAGGCTGCAGTTAATCAAGGCCCAAAATTTTGCTGCCTAAACGGGCTGCTGGAGGACCTGAAACAGGAAAAGAGCAAAGTATGCTCACAAAGTTATGTCGTAGCGTCACTGTCCTGAAACAAAGTAGCCCGAAACCCGCAAATGTTGCAGCTAATCACAGCCAGAAGGTTGCCGCCTAAATGGGCTGCTGTGAAATCAAAGGAGGAAGGCACAAATGATGTCAACAAAACTTTGTAGTGTAGTCACTGTATAAAACCACTGTAGCCAGTAACAAGCAGAGGGTGAAATTAATATGATCAAAAAGTTTGCCGCCTAAACAGGCTGCCGTGGTAGTGAAACATTAAGAGATTAAGTTATTTACTGTAGTACTATGTGTTCCCAAAAGTTGTGTCGTGTAGTCGCTATATGATGAAGGGTGCAACTCACATCAGGAAAACGTTTGCCGCCTAAAGGGGCTGCTGTGAAAGTCGAACAGGGTGTGAAGCAGGAAGCGCCCACCTGTGGCCAGGAAGCGATGCGCGGCCAGCATGAGCTGCGGCGAGATCTTTGTCTTGGCGTCGCCGTCATGCTTGAACGCCGAGAAGTCTCGTTTGTTCTTGTTGGCGTCCACTCGCTTCTTGTTGCGGTTGTCAGCTGCAGGAGGGACAAACGGAAACGGTGTCACAACCAAACCCGTCACGGAACCTCATCTAACTTTAGGAAATCTGATCAAACATGGTACACTAATCCCAAAGCCAATCTGGCGACCAAGTAAAGCTGCTTTTGGCTTCTATATTTGCCCGGCGGGAAATTGTGACTCACTGTAGCGGTCCGACTCGTCTAGGATTTCCGACTTGATGATTTCCTCGATGACGTCCTCCAGGGTGACCAATCCCAGGACCTCGTAGAAGGGGTCGCCCTCGCCCTCGTTGTTCACCTTCTGCACTATGGCCAGGTGGGATTTACCTGACGAGACCACGTGACAACCGCTTTGTTCAAATCGACTGAAGTGGACGCCATGGAAATTTGGGGGTCGGATGTTGCTGCCTAAATGGGCTGCGGCAGCAAGCGATTAATGTACACTATATACTACATATTAAAAATTGTGACGTCCAGACAGATTATCCCAGTTGACAATGTGAGGGCAGAAAAGGGACAAACAACAGACGGGTCGATGATGTGGTCGATCGATCCAAACAGAGCAACGCCCCAGGGGACGCACAACACAGCTTCCTGTGCAAAGGTCAAGATGGGGTCAAAAGACACACACACACACACACACACACACGCACACACACGCACACAGCCAGTCAGGCATTCGGAAGGTGCGAGCGACCTTTCTTGAACTCCTCCAGCATGGTGTCGAGTTTGGTGTCGTGGAAGACGAAGTGAACGGGATGGTTGTAGAACTTGGTGACGGTCTTGAGCGTGGTGCAGTCGTCCGGGTCGACGAAGGCCAGGTCCTTGACGTAGAGGATGTCCACGATGTTGCAGCGCTCGTCGTCGTAGACGGGGATGCGCGTGTAGCCGCTCTCCATGATCTCGGACATGGTGTCGAAGTCCAGCACGGCGTCCGCCTGCCGCGCCAACGCCAATTGAGCGCTTTGGTTTATTGCTACATATGGCAAATTCCATGGCAACATATTTAGCTATCTTTCCCGTTCCCTGATTCGGGAGTCGGGAATCCATTTGCAACTTCCAGATCACTTGTTGGCAATTTTTTAAAAAATTTTTTGCTTCAGGCTTTTCAGGAACTATCAAGATCCACAATTTGAAAAGTAGCATTAAAAAAAGTTAAATACAACTGAACTATTCTGACAGTACGTTCAAACAGGATGCAAATTGAGTAGGCCAAAAGTGAGACTAGTGTTGGACAAATGTAAGTTTAAGATGGCTGTTCAACTCGTGCATGGAAGTGTTTTATAAATGAAGACAAAAAGGGTACTAGTACACGTAGCTTAAGGAAAATATCAAACCAATTCCCAAATGGCTTTTCATAGCATATCATTTCGAGGGCCGGATCAATTACGACGCAATGAGTTTTGTGTTGTCGTTTCACATACAAATGAAGGAACTTAGCACGGGAAATTAATCATTTTTTTCCCCCACACTGCCCATAATATCGTCTGATGAATCAATCGGGCCCTTGCAACTTTTAGCAACCCGTCCCGACGAAGCAGCGAACACACACCTGGATCATAAAGCAGTCGGCCAGCGGCGTCAAGACATCCTCCACCGTCTTGGTGCGCAGCTCCAGCGCCCCCTGGATCATGTTAAGCTCCTCCTTGACCAAATCGTTGTAGGGCTCGGTCACCTTGAGCATCTCCACCAGCTTCTCGCGGTTGTACACGGTGCCGATCTCCTGGCCCAGAAGCACATCCAGCAGCTTGCTGACGGGGAAGCTGAGCGGGAAGGTGAGCAGCATGAAGAACTTTGTCACGGCGATGGTGTTGGCGCCCACCGCCAACCCGTGGCGCGAGCACAGCGCCTGCGGCACGATCTCGCCGAAGATGACGATGCCCACGGTGGAGGCCACCACGGCGCCCAGGCCCGAGCCGATTAAGTCGTCCAGCAGGATGGTGAGCGTGGTGTTGACCAGCACGTTGCCCAGCAGCAGCGAGCACAGCAGGTAGTTGCCCTTGCTGCGGATGGGCTCGATCTTGCGCGCGTATTTCTTCTCCTTTTCCGTGCCGCAGCTCTGCACGATGCGCAGCTCCATGGGGTCCAGCGCCATCAGGCCCAGGTTGAGACCGCTGAACATGCCCGACAACACCAGCAGGCACGAGATCAGGATCACCTGTCGAATACGAAAACTATTCATTCACTATTTCTCAAAGGTCGCTGAGGGAAAAACAAAATGTTTATATTTTTCCTTGGGCATCGTAGCTTTCCATTAAAATAATGCTCAATTCCCAGGAAATGGCTTTTAAAAATGGTAGTTTGTCATTTCTCCCCCAAAATACATCTATTGGCTAGATGGGTGGGAAAACACCCTAGCAACAAAACACAGTTCACAATAATTGGTCAAATGTAAAATGAGTGGAAATATTTGTATGTCGTTACTTCAAATCACTGCCTGCATCGGAGCCTGCCAGAATGCTGTAATGTTTATTGTTTTATTTTATTTTTTCTCAAACCAGATTCAAGATCTGATCATGTTTGGGGGGACTCTTGGACCGTCACTGACCTGCAGCCACAGAGGCAGCAGCGATTTCTTCTCCTCCACGACCAGCAGGTGCCCGTCGTGGTCGCCCAGCAGCCGCCAACGTCCGCCGCGGCGGTGGTCGCCAACGTCGTCGTCGTCCTCCCGGTCGTCGATGCGCGTGCACAGCGCGTACTCGCTGCTTGGCTCGCTCTTGCGCAGCGGCTTGACGTGCACGCGCAGCAGCCCCGACGTCCCCCGGCCGCTCACGTTCATGAAGGTCCCGACCGCGATGTCCTTCGTGAAATCTGAGCAGATACCGCTGTCACCTGCATCCTCCTCCCCGCCCGCGGAAAGCTCCGTGAAGCGAATGAGCGTCCAGGCGCCGGGGTGCAGCCTCAGGCCGTAAAAGCGGAGCTGCACAGTGCTGTCCTCGGTCACCTGCAGGACGCCGTCGTCACCGGTGCTGGCCGGCTTGTCGCTCGTCTCCAGCCGCATCCCGAGCACCTGCGTGCCGCCACCTCCACCGCCGCCGCCTCCTCCTCCCCCGCCGTCGCCGGCTCGCCCCCCGCCGGCCGCCGCCTCCGAGCGAGCTCCGTCCGCGCTGCACAGGAAGAGGAGGACAGTGACGATGTAACCCTGCTGGCCTCTCCATTCTCTCGCCATGTTTGTTTGACTGGCCGCTAGACGTCGGTGACGTCATTTACGCGAGTCCCACAGGCCACGCCTCCCACCCGCCCAGGTGATCCAGCGAGGCCTGGCGCATTCATATGGACATACATAACACATTTAAAGATATTCAGGACGTCCACGTGTAGTGTGTGGCGGAGGCTACCGAGCACTTCGAGGTCTCGTGACCGACACTTATATAAGAAAAGAAGGATATAGTCTGGTTATCTTTTTCGAACCTTAAATGTATTCTTAATACGCAATATTCATCCACGATGAAAAAAAACACCAGCAGTTAACTGTCGCCGGTAATCCTGTTTAAATCTGTTCTGACATGATGTACTGTATTAAAAAACTCGCGTTCAAACTGTTGTAATTATCTAACTACATTGTCTTATGATACTTTGTCCAAATATTGCGCTTGTCTGTATTTTATATACGTTCTATAGAACAAAATTAAAATTTTCAAATCACTCAAAGCTGTGTTCTATACTGGTTCTGAAACGGGTGTACTTTTTTGATTGTATTTCTTTTGTTTTGTGTACGTCGCATTGCAGTTTGTTGATATATTTGTATTTGCCATGTTTTACTCTATTGTATGCAACTAGGTCGACGTTGCAAAACCTGGATAAATAAAGGTGAAAGGTTTAATATAAATGGATCTATTTAAACGTGGAAGAGGACCAACCAGTAAGTTGCGCTAGCGGCGCAGTGCATTGTGGGATAAATGAGTGTCCTGCGACTGGATCGTTGATGATGTCCACTTCCGGCTGTCGTGACGTAAGTAGAAGTTGTAAACAAGACACTGCGTCACCCTCCCTTGCTCGGAAGCTCGACAGCTGTTATGTAAAGTCACGTGCCCCCCCCCCCTCCGCCAAAATACGCGGCGTGCAATATGTTCAAATGTATGACATTTGATAATACATTACGTCACACACACACTCTTGAGTTGGCGCGGTTGCGCCAAAATCAGCTCTTACGTAATCGTGTGATGCGTGTGGCCTTGCCGCTAGCGCCCTCTTCGGGCTCGTTTCGATCACTACCATGCAAGGGGGATCTTCAATTTTTTTTTTTCTCACTTAAACTTTTCTTCACTTTCAATGCCCAAATTTACCGTACCATGTCCCAAATTATATGTCATTATTTGTAATGTTTTTTTCCTTCAATTGCTGATTCCATTTTGGGAAGTGTTGGATTTTCTCTTGCATGATTGCAGGCAGCAAAATAGGTGTTATTTCTTATTTATGTATGTATACATTTGTGAAAGTGTCTGAAGTTGAGCATGTGTCTGCTGTTATTAGGAATGTATGAATACAAGAGTGCAACGGTTTGGATCATTTACCCAAATTGCTTGAATAAAATTTTGTGTCTTCAGTGTATTCAGTTAAGAAGAAAAAAAAACATGTTAGGATACTTTATCTTTCTGTCCATTTATTGTTTGTGCTCTTATTTTTGATGTCAACTTGTTGTGATAAAAATTCCCGATTGACAGGCGAGAGCAACTCAATTATGTGCAATGTAGACACAACTGCTGCATAAATTAAACAGAGCAGTCGTTGACAATTTTGCGGCATCGCCGTCAGCGTCCTAACCAAATGTACGCTTGGAGGCCATGCCATTAGGCACACCCGCGAGCTCAGGTGTCCCTAACAAAGCACGCGACAGGCAACATTCCCAGCGTCACAATCAATGAAAGTCAGGTGAATGCAAACGTTCCGCGGCGTGTCCCTGCGGTAGGGTCCTCGTCATTGGTCGTCACGGCGACGGAGGAAGCACCTCCACCGTGTAGCTGACCCGCTTGGAGTGCAGCACGCTGTAGCTGTTGTCGAAACACAAAACGTCTGCACGCACGCAAAGCAGACACAGCACTGAATCACATTCAACGAATGACCTGTTTTTGCATTTTTTTAAATACTTTTTTTTTGTGAAAGTGAAACTAACAGGATGCTTAGGGTGCAGTGTATGCTAACGCAAAAATATATAACATTGAAAACACGCACATCAGACACAAATTTTGCATGCGTGGTGCACTCACACACTCCCGGTTCGGGGCAGGTGATCATATTGTCCTCGGGCACCAGGTGCGCATTGTAACGTTGGCTGGGGACCACCTGCAACATGTCCGCCATCTTCTGCTGGTCACCCGGCGCCGTGCGTCGGTACACCCCAAAGCCGATGTCGGCCCCGTCGCTGGTGAACTGCCACCTGTGGCGTGTAACTTACAGAAATATCTTGTATGCTGAGGTTTAATATAAAAGTAGTGCTTTGGTGGCATCTTGTGTTCCCTTGGTGCCAAGGAACTACAGGGGTAAACAAATAGGGAACATCTGGAAGTAATGAGCTGAACTCCCAAGGAAGGATTTAAATTCCCAGTAAATGCCACAAGATGGCAGCAAAGCACCACTTTGCGATTAGTCACGTACCTGAGCAGGCTGCAAGGGGCAGTGACGTGGTAGTCCAGCTGTAAGACGGCGCCGCGGCTGACGGTCACGCTGGTGTCGTACTGGACCTTAATCGAGTTCTGGATGTAGTACGACCGTGGCACAATGCCGCCGTAGTTGATCTGCAAGATTGTCATCATCGGCATCATCATCATATCGTCGTCGGCGTGACGCTCACCATTGTTCTGCAGCGAGGATCTCCGTCCGGGTCGGTCCGAGTTCCGCCGTACACCACCGGAAGCTGCTCGGCGTCCACGTGTTTACGAAGCACTTCCTGCCAGTCGCCTGCTCACACGGCAACAATTAGTGGCGCCCAGAGTTCAATGCAAACATGGTGAAGCAGCATTTCGCTGTGATGCTGCACGCAATGTGAATAAGCTGCCAAAAGAAGTGAAGTCAGTTCAGGTTGAAAACGACGCTTTTTTTCCCTCCCCAATATCGAATGATTGAGGTCTTTAAAGCTTTTTTAAAAATACGTTTTCAGAAACCTTTCTCTAGGACTCTTATGTTCTTTTAGTCATTTTATTTGGCTACTTCCTATTTCATTACTTTGTTTTTAAAAGCCTTTAGATCTTTTGTTGTCATGCACTCAAATTATATTAATTATTATTAGATATTGTAATTTGAAATTCATTTCATTTTAGCGTCGACTAGTCCTCCCTCAATCGTCTCCATTTGGTCGAAAAATGCTGTTGCTCACCTCCGAACTGGAGCTCCTGGAAAGGAGCATAAAACTGCAATTCCGGCTTCCTTTCCCCCAATGAGTTTGAGTGCCATAGAAAATTGTGGAATTTTAGCCCCCCACCAAATGTCTTACCTCCAAGAATGATGAGTTTGTGCCGCGTCTCCTCGGACAGGAAGTGCTTGATCAAAGTGTATGCCATCGGAAATAGTTTGGGAGCTGCAACCAAAAAGAGGGTTCATTGTGACACCATTCAACAAAGTGCTGGCCAGTATGGGAAATCTACCTTTGATGAGAAAGACTCTCTTGAGCCCCTCCGGATAGTTGTCCTCAAACATGGTGAGGATCTGTACAGGCCACACACACACGGGTGAGACACTGCGCAAACATAAAATTACTGCCAAGCCGGCGGACCACAAACCTCGCCGTATGTCTCGATGGCGGGCTTCCAGAGGTGCTTAAAGCCCAGACCCTCGCAGTCGTAGATCAGCGTGACTGACTCCACATTCACACCCAACTGAGAGCACGACAAAAACAAGAGAGAGAGAGAGAGAGAGAGAGAGAGAGAGAGAGAAAGAGAGAAATGATACATGCGGAAAATGAAAAAAAAAAGTCACAGGAGAGAAGCAAAGAAAGGAGACATGATTGCGGACCTTCTCCGACTGCTTTTGACATTCCCTCTGCAGCATTTCCATGTTCCTCATCTTGGTCCTCAGGAAATCCTGCTTGCTGGCCGACATCAGGAGCCCTTTGGGGTCCAGCGGACCCAACACGTCGTACCAGATGGGGTTGCCGTCCTTGTCGTGGCCGCACATGCCGCCCGACACGTAGCGCGTGATCACCTGCGGGGGCGCCATCAAAATGCAGGAGACGGTGATGCTGCTGATGTAATCGCAGTGGCGGCGCCGTCGCAAACCTCGGGTGGAGTCCAGTCAGAAATGATGGTGTCTGCCTTCATGTTTTTTCGGAATTCCACATGCTACACCCACATAAACACAGAGAAGTTATATTAAAAAAAATCAAAAATATCCAGGGCAAAAGGCAAAATGTATTATTCAACTGACCTTCCTGATCATCAATTCAGCTTTGGGGACACTGAAGCTTCTGGCTGGAATAAAGACAAAAAGAATATATCATAACAATGACAGAGACTTGTGAAAAAAAATAAAATAAAATAATGTCTGAAAGCAAAAATGAAAATAATAAAATTGATAAGGAAGTTATCGAGTACTAACAAAAACCAATATTGTATGAATGTAAATAAATACATAAATCTCAGGGAGGAAGAATCCAAAACTAATTATTGTGGGAAGTAAAAGAAAATCAATCCAAAGAAATCTTAGAGCGGCAACAATGACTAAAAGTCCAACTAAATGAAAAGGACGAGTTCAGAAAAGCGCTTCAGCTTTCCAGTGAAACTAGCGGCAGCCGCACAATGCTTTGTGTATCGTCTTCAGTTTCACTTCCATCGTGAAACACGTGCGGGACTCAACGCGCGCAACCACGTTTGGCTTCAACCGCGCGGACTTTCATCCTCCATTTTGTGGAAATATCGAACGAATAAGGATAATTCACGGAGTGGACGTGATGTCAAGTTCGGCAAACGTCCGCTTTATTTGCGCACGTTGTTTGCTCTTCAAGGGAGGGGTGGAGGGGGGGCAGGGCCTCAGACACCCTAACAGGGAAAACAGACTTGTGTGTTTAAAACTCGTGCCACGGTAAACATCCAGCTAGCGCAACGTCCCCCGAATACAAACACGAGTAGGACATGGCGGCCTGATTGATGCGTTCGCGATCGGTCGGTTTACGTTTTCTTCAAAAGGATTCATATCAGCACGCCCGCATCCATTTGACGTGTTGACTTGCTTCAGTTACCCGGAAAGTGGCGGTCGAGTTTAATCAAACAAGGCGTGATCATCTTTCTGATCTTAAATCCGTGCCCTTCTTATCTTATCAACTACTCAAAGTCCGAGCGCGTTAGCGTGTGTGTGTGTGTGTGTGTGTGTGTGTGTGTGTGCGCGCCCCTGTGACTGACCTCGCAGCCAGCGTAGCAGGTAGTGGTCGTGTTGGGCCGGAAGTTCAGGAAGGATGTCCCCGATTCGGTAACGAAACTGCAAGCACATCAAACAAAAGACTTGAAGGAAGGAACGAGAAATGAAAAAGATGACCCGAGGACGGAAACGATGATCTCAATTATTCCATTTATGAAGCGCTTTTACAACAGATTAAATTATAACACCATAAAAAAAATTTAAAAAAAAACTTGGGCAAAGTATCAAACAGCTGGTGAAAGTAACAAGGCATGTTTGACAAAAACAAGAAATGAAGTTTTTAAAAAAAATAAATGAAATCATCAAGGAAAGCATCGCCACATAAAACAAAGCACGATGGAAGCAAAAACAATTGACAGTCAAATAAAGGAACGAACATGACGGAATACGGGAGGAAACAAAACATTTGGGTGAGAGGAAAAATATCAGGAAAGTAACAAACAACTGAGCATAGGGGTAATAAGAAAACGTTGAGGGAAACAGAATTTTCTAGCCCCCCCCAAAAAAAAACGCAACTAAGAACTGATTCAAATAAATCAGGGTAGCCACAAAAAACACACAAAAGTAACAAATGGCGAGAAAAGGTGCGATAAGAACTTAAAAAAAGCAGCAAAAAAAAAATCAAGGGGAAAACAAAAACAGGAAAAGCTGGAAATGAACAAACAGACGATGACAAATAAATGACATGAATATTCAAATAAGCTGAACAGTCAAGAGTTTTGTCGGATCCAATTCCTGCTCAATTGCAATTTTCATCTTCGGGTTCAAAAGGAGGAAAGGTTCAGTTGGGAAAGTGGCCACAAATGAATACAAATTCACAACAAAAACCTTCATATGGGTTTCACCTGCGTGAGTGAATCCGCTTGTTTGGCGCTCAATTCTCCAACACGGCCACTCATGTTGCCAGCAAAACTTCCAGCGTGGGACTGAAGGATGAACGCTGGCGCGGAGGCCACAGACCTTGGGGGTGGGGTTGGGGGTGGGGGAGGGAACCAGGGACACGCCTTCCAGATACACGCACACACTTTCACAAGGACATCTGAAAAATCAAGCCCAGTGTTTCAGCTGTTCCAAAAGAAACCACAAACCTGACAAAACTTCAGCAACATGACATCTCATCCAAAAAAATAAAATAAAAAAAATCTCAATTCTGCTCGTGTTTTTTTCCATCTTCCATATTGAAAAACAAAACAAAAACGGATCATCTGTCTTATGCATATTTTATTCAACAAAAACTTCAAGATGAAAAGAAACTTTGGCCTCACTACGGTGCAGTAAGTGCGAGGGATCCCCCAGAGATCTGGTTCGGGTCCAAATCTGTTCAGTCGCGCGTCTCGGCGAGACTGGGGATGCTGGTGACGATGTGACCTTTGAACCCTTACAACTCTCACGATTTTAAAGCTGCTGTGTTGCTACATTCAGGATTACTCACGATCAATTAAACTGTCAGCACGGCAGGGGGCGAGATGTCCAAATGTGACAAAAATCCAATTTTGGTTTGTCTTCACCGCAAACTACTAAAACGTCAAAATTTATAATGGGTGTCTTTTCAAATCCACTTAAAATACAAAAGCAAAATCTGTAATAGAATTCATCCATTTTCCATAGCTTTTCCATTGCCTTTCCAATGTGACTTGCCGAGAGGCAAACTAGGGATTGGTCGCCAGCCAATCGCAGCGCACCCAGACATAAACAACCATTCACAAGCACACCTAAGGGCAAGTTCATATTTTTGGAATGCGAGAGGAAAATCCCGCGCAAGTGCTGAGGGAACGGATTCAAACCCAGAACGCCCTAAGTGTAAAGCAGACGTGCTAATTGTGCTAATTGCTAACAATTCACACCTTTGGTCTTCACCACAAATGAATACAATCTCCTGTCATTTAGCGATAAGGAACTTTGAAATCTGTGATTGGCTGGCGACCAGTCCAGAAGGCACCCTGCCTATCTCTCCAAAGTCAGCTGGGCTCGGCGTCCTCTCACAAGCATGCCAAAAAAAAAAAGACACGTGCAGGAGAAAATGGATTGATGTCCTCAAAATCGATGGAACCACAAACCAAGAGCGTTTCAATACTGTTAAATTGGGCTTCCTTGGATCAAAAGTAGTGCTTTGCTGCCATCTTGTGGCGCCTGTTGTGATAAGTCATCCCTGAATGTTCCACAAGACAGATCCTTGTTTCTTACTCTCAACCCCATTTTCTTAATTAAAAAAAAAAATCCGTTCACATATGAGAGCAAAAATCCGAAATTGACTGCCACAACCACAAAAAAAAGAAAAAAAAACTTATCGCCCTCAATGCCACAAGATGGCGGAAAAGCAAAGCTACGGCCTGACAAACTGAAACAGCGACACATAAGTCAATGTTTCTCATCACCAAGATACAACAAGATGGTGCCAAAGCACTACTTTTGTTCGACCAAAACACTGATTAGTTGAGTTTCTCAGCAACAAACAAAGGCCAGAAAAAAAAAATTTGCACGTCAACACTTTGTCGACTTGTTTGTTGCGTGGCGCCAACTTGTACACATTCCAAAACGTTAACGTGATCAAGTCGAGCTTGTGATTTTACATTTTTTTGGTCATTCTTGGACAAGCTGCTCTGCTGCTAAGCCGAGCCCTCAACGTAGTGTCCTCATATTTCAATTCAGAGCTATTAAGTCATTGGTCTTTGAGATGGAGACACACACACACACACACACACACACACACACACACACACACACACACACACACACACGCAAAAATGTCATCTGTCAATCAAATGTCATCCATCACATTCACATTTTTGAGTCTTTGCCATCCTCCAAGTTTGCTTTTGACACTTCGCCGACAGCAAAATTGAGTCAATGAGAGCAAAAACATCATCAAGGCGGGCGAGCACCATCCGTTCGGCTCCTCAAGCTTCCATTGGGCCAATCGCCGTGTAGTGTTTCGTGTTTACTTGCGGTTCCCTCGCCAGTCCGCCTGAAGGTTTTTCCGACTTCCCGTCGTCCTCTTCTGGCGCCGCCCGCTGTTTGTCTGAGATCCCGCCATACAGGCGTGCGTGTCTAGATGGCGTGCGTGATGTAGAAAAGCAGCTCCATCTCCACGGCGGCTGGCGGCAGCGCGGTGCCGCCCCCGTGGATGACAGGGATCAGGGCGCTGTCCAACTCGTTGGTGTAGCGCTGAGGGAGGAGGCGGCCGCCCCAACCGGCCTGGTACTCCACCTGCAACGCACGCCAAACACGCCGTCAGACACAGTGGACACGCACACAAAAACAGAATCATGCACACACACACACACACACACACACACGAGGATAATAAATAAATAAACGTGCGCTATCTACCATGTCATCGTGCGTGGACACGCGCAGGCTGAACGAGTTGATGGCGCTGGCGGCGAGGGCGGCGAGATGGCGCGTCAAAGCCCCGCAGGCGGCCACGGCGATCTCTTTCTGGAAGACGGCGCACGCCGGCAGCACCGATGCCAGGCTGCCCTCGGCGGACGTCACCCGGTAGAAGACCTGCGAGGACGCGGCCCGTCAACCTCAAGGGAACCCTTCGCCGGTTGGCCGCGCAAATAATCACGGGATGCCGTCACCTCCGAACACCTGATGACGCGCCCGTCGCTCTCAAACTCGGCCTCCTGCTGCATCCTCATGCTGCGCACGCCGTCCAGACTTCGCCCGTCGACGCCGCTCGTCATTCTGACCAAGTTGTCAATCATTAGGGCCCGACTGATTTTGTGAGGCCAATGCAAGTATTTGGCAAAATAAAATTCTGATAAGGCACAGGTGTCTAACGCAAGGCCCGGGGGCCAGATCTGGCCCGCCACTTCATTTGAGGTGGCCCGTGAAAGCAAATCAAACCTGCTGATTTCTGTGATGCTTGCTAAAATTTCGACCAAAATTTCAAATTCTCATACATAATGTAGAAAAGAGCTTTTGTCAGTTTTCTTGTGACCAAAACCCTCATTACAGTAACTTAAACTATAGTTGAATCAACCATTATTCTTGACTTCCTTATATGGTTTCACAGTCATAACGGCCCTCCAATGGAACCGGTAACTATAATGTGGCCCGCGACCAAAATGAGTTTGACACCCCTGCGATAAGGCATGAACTCACCAATGAATTTTTAAAAATTGTTCATGACTAAAATAATTTTTGAAACGAAAGAATTAAGAAAGATGAATTTCAGGCAGATTTTTTTTTCTTAAACGATAATTTTAGACTAGAAAAATTTTTACAAAAATCTGGTGTGTGGCCAGTCTTTGAGGTCTTTAAACTGGAAAATGTTGTTGAGTTGTGTTGTTACCCGGCGTTGACGGGGGAGGTCCAGTCAACCCAGCGCACGGTGACGTTTTCCCGGACCTCCGTCTCGTCTGTCTTCCCGCACGTGATGTTGAAGTCATTCTGCTCGCGCAGGGCCGTGCGCAAGGCGTCCATGGTCTCTGGAGGCATCTGCACCATGAGACCGTCTAAACGTGTGGGGAAAACGTCACAATTAATTCAGCTCACTCGCTACTGGGGACAGTTCTATTCAACTGCAATCCGACCGTTGACTGCCACCGAAGCGTATTTTCTTCAAGTGCAGTTTTCAACAAGAAGGCATGGACGAGGGGCTCACTCCACCTTGCCCGTTTTATATTGTGTGAACTACTGTAGTGATGAACAGATGAGCACAGCAATTAAGAAAGACATAAAAGAGTAGGCAAGGGAATCATGGCCGGTCATGTTTGTTATGACGGAGAAAAAAAATGCAAATACTTTTAAAGATGCATATTCCAACCCTCTATGTACATGTATGGTTTAAAAAAAAACTAATAATAATTTAATCATGATCACAATTTAGACAGCCATGATTAGAATGAGTTGATCGTTGTGTTTAAAATGTGGGCTCTGCATTAAAATAAGGTGAAGAATTTCGCAATACAGTACGTAGTAAGTCAGCCAACCACCAGGGGGCGACATGATGTTAAATCCTCATTAGGCTTGGCAAGTGGAAATAAATTTTGTTTTTTTTTTCCTAAAATGATGTTGCATCGTGTTTGTTAAAAAGTAGTGCACAAAAAAACACGGAACGACGAATAACTGAATAATCATGAAGTGATTGGCTGGCATTGATCAAAATTCTGTTGGTTCAAAAAAAAAAATACAGCAGGATAAACAATTTCATTTCATTGTTATTCTATCGTCAAAGGACTGTAAAGAGCAGCATTTAAGAAATGTTAAAGGGTGGTTCGTTGAATGTTGATGCAAGTTAAGTGAGCGAGGCGACGCGCACGCTCACCTTCCACGATGCTGGACTTGGCAATGAACCCCGACGAGGCTTTCAGGGCGCCGTTGAAGACCACAAAGCTGGCCCCCGTCACTGCAACAAGCAACAAGAGGTTTCTATGACGCCACCTGGCTTCGCACCGGCGGTCCCGCCTCGCACAAAGACGGAAGAGCACTGATGATGTCCACCTGTGCGCGTCTTGCCGGGCATGCTGCTGGCTTGCGTCTGGTAGCTGCCGTCCTCGTTCTGGAAGCATACCAGGTGGGAGTCTGCCTGCAGACTCAAGCCGGCGCCGATGCTGATGACGTGCTCGTTGGCGCCGCTCACCACCCTCTGCATCTGGAAAACGACAACTTTTCACATTCGAAGCCATGTAGTTTCTTCTTCGGTGGTCAAAATTGTTTTTTTTTTCCACAAAAATCTTTGAACCCGACAGGAATTGTCCATCTTGCGCCTCTCACCTCACTGAAGCTGCTTTTGGGGATGTCGATATAGCTGTGGCCCATCTCCATGTGGATCCTCAGACCCTCTACGGACGCCAGGCTGTACTGGTAGTTCCTGAGGTCCTGCGTTCAAACGGGAGAGGCTTGTGACGTTGATAAAGGCCCCCCCGCAACAACTTGCATTCGCGTTTGTGTTTGAGGACTCACAGCCAGTAGGTTCATGATGGTGTGTCCCGTCTCCCGATACACCGATTCCCTAAAACGCACACTCACGGGCGTGGTGGGGTACACTGCAAAGGCGCACAGAGGTCCAAGCACTGAATCACAATTAGCTCATGACAATGACATGAGTCACTTATTATTCTTATAATATTAAAAAACAAAAAAATACATTCGGACGTGTGCATTTCAGTACCAGCCAATTCTGGACCAAGTCTGAAAAGACGTTTAAAAACGTCTTTGGGTGTGAATGAGTTAAATGACGTGACATCACATCCACACACCGTTGTACTCGGACCCGAGTCGTAGGAGCAGCCTGAGGGGGAACACCTTGGCCCAGGGGACCTCTAGCTTTTGGATGAGAAGGCCGAAGAGGAAAGGTTGCGAGGGGAGAGTGAGGCCCTCCAGCGGCTGACAGGTGGGAGAGAAGAAGAGCATCCCGCCATGATCTTTGCTGCCCAGGAAGCTGCTGGTGAAGGTCACGTTGTCCAGGTCGTCCACAAACTTGCCTGCGAGAGCGACGACGTGAGCGGGTGCGGTCAAACGTGCGCCGGCCCGGGTCCGGCGAGTGTCACCTGCCTCTTTGGGCGTCCTGCTGGATGCTGAGGCACAGCGTGAAAAGGTCTCTGGGGAGAGTTCGGTCTTCTGGGACGCACTCCAGGAGGAAGACCAGCTCTCTCTGGCCCAGAGCCTGCAGCCCGTTGGAGCCAAAGCACCAGCATTGACGCCCGCCGTCTGACCCCAAACAACCGTCCAGAGTCACGAGATGCCATCGGTGATCATTCGCCGCAAGTTGTCAAAAGCATTGCCGCCGACATAAGTCATATATTCTGCGAGCCCATTAACTCATTCGGTACCAGCCAATTCTGGACCAAGTCTGAAAAGACGTTTAAAAACGTCTTTGGGAGTGAATGAATTCAGACTTAAAATAATCGTACCTTGAAATGAAACCTAAAATGGACAGAAAGCCAATGGCTGAAGACCAACTGGAGACATTTATGGGAAGGCTGGCTGACTCCAAAACAAAGCTGACAACTTTCAGACAATTTAGTCATAAACATCCCTCTGAGAGAAACTATTATGTGGCAGAAAGGGGGGGGGGGGATAAGGCCCTTTACTCACATGTGACCATCTTGACATTCACCAGCAGGTTGGCATTGAGGACAAAGGTCAAAGGACGAGGACCCCCTTCTTCCAAGAGGTGTTGAATTTGGCAAGGGGCGGGGCTTTCCTCCACCAACATGTCTGCAAAACAAACGCAGCAGACACACCCAAAATTAAAAAAAAAACCAAATTCTCACAAGAGAGAGACAACTAGACAGAAGTGACTAAGAGTCAAAGATTGAAAAAAAAAAAAACAAGAGGGACAGACAGGAAGACAGAGAGAGACAGACAGTGGGATGAACAGATGAAGGGACAGAGAGACTGGCAGGCAGAAAGACAGACGGACCCGCTGCTGTGTCCTCTCCGGTGATGATGAGGAGAGGCGGAAGTTGGTCTTCAGAGTCGGGCAGCAGACTGGAGGCCTTCGTCACTGCAGAACCCAAACCCGCCAGCAGGGCGTAGTGCCAGGGGCCACACGGGGGCAACGGGACCCCCTCCGGAACCTCGGGACTCAAGCGGCCGCCGCTTTCGCCATCCAAACCCGCAGAGCTCGGCTGATAAAACACAGGAGGGACTTGTCGGATCATCGCCGGCGCGCCCCTTGCCGAATTTTCTTCTTCAAGCGTACCGTCATTTCCTCCGGCGCGCCGGCGAACTCCTGCGAGGTCCGCGAGCCGGGCAGTGACAGCTTACTGGTGTCGGCCATTTCTCCGTTGGGCAGGATGCCGTCGGCGAACCAAACCCGTTTGTGCTCGCGGGGGCAACCTGCAACGGTGACACAAAAAAAAAAAAAAGGGGAGTGGTTGGATGACGTGAGGACTCAAGATGGCCGAGCGGAGGAAGTGGCGTCGTCGCACCATCGTTGCTCGGGTGTTTGAGCGCCGACACGGGGACCATGACGGTAGGTGGCGGCGAGTTGAGGGTGCCGGCGGCCCGGGCCTGCTGCAGGGGCGGGATGGTGCTGCAGTACTCGGATGGCACGTTGGGGTTGGGACTAGAACCCATGGGGCTCATCATCCGTTCCAGGGCCTGGGCTGCACGGACCAACCACAACCGAGACACGGGTAAGGCGGATATCGAAAAACGAATTCATCTCTTATCAGGACTTAGTGAGATTTCTCAAAATGTTGAAGAGAAATCAACCCGGCTGATCATCGGTCTATGCCTAGTTTTGTGATTATATGCAGTTTGGCGGAACAATTTGGTGTAGAAACTAAAGCCGGTCAAATTAATTGGCCAATATAGGCCTTTAAAAAAAATACGACAATTTCTTTTTTCCACATTTTGGGGGAAAAAAAACGACAGAGAATAAAAGGGGGAATTATGACAAAAGCTGAGTTATGTACAAGAGGTGTTGGGTGATTTTAAATTTAGGATTATTGGGCGATTTAACGATAAATAAAACATTTACCCTGGAATAATAATGAATGTTTCTTTTTAATTTCAACACGAGGCCACAAATGACTACCTGGCCATATTGGTTGTGTTTGCTTTTGGGAAGTGAACATTTCTTAGCAAGTCCGTTTTGTGGTGATTTAAACCACAAGTGTGACATTTGCACTTGACTTTCATTCAAGCAATGACATCACACACATTCAACTTGATTTCAACTTGAAGAGGAACTGAAATTCAACTTGAAGACGAAACTGACAGAAACAACACACACACACGAACACGCACACAAGCACGGTTTCCCGACGTTGATTTAACCGACGTGAACTCGCCTTATACCGATTTAAAACACCAGCGGGTGAGGGCAGTTTGTCGCTCACACAACATCAATGCAGGACCGCAACTATAAAGATGCCAACACCCTCCACGGGGGGGGACACAATGTCAAAGGCACGCTTTAAGTCTTCTCATGAAACAAGAAGTCAAAGTTGCGTTCGTGCGGAGCAGCATGCGTCTCACCTTGCCACGCTCGTCCACCTTCGAGACACTCCGGTGATACGCTTCAGTCTTTACAGCACGAGCATGCTAACCTTCGGGCTAGGGTTCGTGTGTGCATGGATATGTGCGTGCGTTTGTGTGTGTGTGTGTGTGTGTGTGTGTGTGTGTGTGTGTGTGTGTATGGATGTAGCTTGTGCTTGTCTGCGCACAGCTAGCATATTAGGGAGCAGAGGGACGGGAGGGAGGAAAGGGGGTGGGAGGGGTGGATGGCGTCACTTCACTCTAGACTGTGGGGCTGCAGAAGAGTAGATTGCCTCCTGTTTTTGTTTTTTTTTTTAAATTCCTAATTTAGGCTGCAAGCGTCACACACAGAGGCGGGCCTCCCAAACACACACGCACACACCGACAAAG